>NC_082653.1:32517952-32751586 GCF_028023285.1 Balaenoptera ricei
TCTCCATGGCTGGACCCTCAAATAATATTCCTTTACGTGCTAAGGGTTATCTAGAGAATGGGATAGGTTTAATAACAACCCTAACCCTAACGCGTACCCTAACCCTAACCCCTACCCTAACCCTAACATGTACCCTAATCCTAAACCGTACCCTAAACCGAGCCCTAACCCTAACACTAACCCTAACCCTAACCCTAACCCATACCCTACACCGTACACGGACTCCTCCCCGAACCCGTACCCTAAGCCGTACCCTAACCCTAACCCTAAGCCTAACCCTAACCCTAGGCTACCCTTGACAGCTTCTGCTTCCAATAGATTTCCTAAGCACTAGTGTTTTAAGGAACAGCTTAAAAAGAGAATCCTAATGTGATTTCTTTATAATGGGTGTGTTCCTTATCTTATCCTAGTGTCTAAATTTTTCTCCATGGCTGGACCCCCAAATAATATTCCTTTACGTGCTAAGGGGTATCTAGAGAGTGGGATAGGTTTAATAACTACCCTAACCCTAACGCGTACCCTAACCCTAACCCCTACCCTAAACCTAACACATACTCTAATCCTAACCCATACCCTAAAATGAGCCCTAACCCTAACCCTAACCCTAACCCATACCCTACACTGTACATGGACCCCTCCCCGAACCCGTACCCTAAGCCGTACCCTATCCCTAACCCTAAGCCTAACCCTAACCCTAGGCTACCCTTGACTGCTTCTGCCTCCAATAGATTTCCTAAGCAGTAGTGTTTTAAGGAACAGCTTAAAAAGAGAATCCTAATGTGATTTCTTTATAATGGGTGTGTTCCTTATCTTATCCTAGTGTCTAAACTCTTCTCCATGGCTGGACCCCCAAATAATATTCCTTTACGTGCTAAGGGGTATCTAGAGAGTGGGATAGGTTTAATAACTACCCTAACCCTAAGCCCTACCCTAACCCTAACCCCTACCCTAACCCTAACACGTACCCTAATCCTAACCCGTACCCTAAACCGAGCCCTAACCCTAACACTAACCCTAACCCTAACCCTAACCCATACCCTACACCGTACACGGACCCCTCCCCGAACCCGTACCCTAAGCCGTACCCTAACCCTAACCCTAAGCCTAACCCTAACCCTAGGCTACCCTTGACTGCTTCTGCCTCCAATAGATTTCCTAAGCACTAGTGTTTTAAGGAACAGCTTAAAAAGAGAATCCTAATGTGATTTCTGTATAATGGGTGTGTTCCTTATCTTATCCTAGTGTCTAAACTCTTCTCCATGGCTGGACCCCCAAATAATATTCCTTTACGTGCTAACGGGTATCTAGAGAGTGGGATAGGTTTAATAACTACCCTAACCCTAACCCCTACCCTAACCCTAACCCCTACCCTAACCCTAACACGTACCCTAATCCTAACCCGTACCCTAAACCGAGCCCTAACCCTAACACTAACCCTAACCCTAACCCTAACCCATACCCTACACCGTACACGGACCCCTCCCCGAACCCGTACCCTAAGCCGTACCCTAACCCTAACCCTAACCCTAGGCTACCCTTGACTGCTTCTGCCTCCAATAGATTTCCTAAGCACTAGTGTTTTAAGGAACAGCTTAAAAAGAGAATCCTAATGTGATTTCTTTATAATGGGTGTGTTCCTTATCTTATCCTAGTGTGTAAACTCTTCTCCATGGCTGGACCCTCAAATAATATTCCTTTACGTGCTAAGGGTTATCTAGAGAATGGGATAGGTTTAATAACAACCCTAACCCTAACGCGTACCCTAACCCTAACCCCTACCCTAACCCTAACATGTACCCTAATCCTAAACCGTACCCTAAACCGAGCCCTAACCCTAACACTAACCCTAACCCTAACCCTAACCCATACCCTACACCGTACACGGACTCCTCCCCGAACCCGTACCCTAAGCCGTACCCTAACCCTAACCCTAAGCCTAACCCTAACCCTAGGCTACCCTTGACAGCTTCTGCTTCGAATAGATTTCCTAAGCACTAGTGTTTTAAGGAACAGCTTAAAAAGAGAATCCTAATGTGATTTCTTTATAATGGGTGTGTTCCTTATCTTATCCTAGTGTCTAAATTTTTCTCCATGGCTGGACCCCCAAATAATATTCCTTTACGTGCTAAGGGGTATCTAGAGAGTGGGATAGGTTTAATAACTACCCTAACCCTAACGCGTACCCTAACCCTAACCCCTACCCTAAACCTAACACGTACTCTAATCCTAACCCATACCCTAAAATGAGCCCTAACCCTAACCCTAACCCTAACCCATACCCTACACTGTACATGGACCCCTCCCCGAACCCGTACCCTAAGCCGTACCCTATCCCTAACCCTAAGGCTAACCCTAACCCTAGGCTACCCTTGACTGCTTCTGCCTCCAATAGATTTCCTAAGCAGTAGTGTTTTAAGGAACAGCTTAAAAAGAGAATCCTAATGTGATTTCTTTATAATGGGTGTGTTCCTTATCTTATCCTAGTGTCTAAACTCTTCTCCATGGCTGGACCCCCAAATAATATTCCTTTACGTGCTAAGGGGTATCTAGAGAGTGGGATAGGTTTAATAACTACCCTAACCCTAAGCCCTACCCTAACCCTAACCCCTACCCTAACCCTAACACTTACCCTAATCCTAACCCGTACCCTAAACCGAGCCCTAACCCTAACACTAACCCTAAGCCTAACCCTAACCCATACCCTACACCGTACACGGACCCCTCCCCGAACCCGTACCCTAAGCCGTACCCTAACCCTAACCCTAAGCCTAACCCTAACCCTAGGCTACCCTTGACTGCTTCTGCCTCCAATAGATTTCCTAAGCACTAGTGTTTTAAGGAACAGCTTAAAAAGAGAATCCTAATGTGATTTCTTTATAATGGGAGTGTTCCTTATCTAATCCTAGTGTGTAAACTCTTCTCCATGGCTGGACCCACAAATAATATTCCTTTACGTGCTAAGGGTTATCTAGAGAATGGGATAGGTTTAATAACAACCCTAACCCTAACGCGTATCCTAACCCTAACCCCTACCCTAACCCTAACATGTACCCTAATCCTAACCCGTACCCTAAACCGAGCCCTAACCCTAACACTAACCCTAACCCTAACCCATACCCTACACCGTACACGGACCCCTCACCGAACCCGTACCCTAAGCCGTACCCTAACCCTAACCCTAAGCCTAACCCTAACCCTAGGCTACCCCTGACTGCTTCTGCCTCCAATAGATTTCCTAAGCACTAGTGTTTTAAGGAACAGCTTAAAAAGAGAATCCTAATGTGATTTCTTTATAATGGGTGTGTTCCTTATCTTATCCTAGTGTGTAAACTCTTCTCCATGGCTGGACCCTCAAATAATATTCCTTTACGTGCTAAGGGTTATCTAGAGAATGGGATAGGTTTAATAACAACCCTAACCCTAACGCGTACCCTAACCCTAACCCCTACCCTAACCCTAACATGTACCCTAATCCTAAACCGTACCCTAAACCGAGCCCTAACCCTAACACTAACCCTAACCCTAACCCTAACCCATACCCTACACCGTACACGGACTCCTCCCCGAACCCGTACCCTAAGCCGTACCCTAACCCTAACCCTAAGCCTAACCCTAACCCTAGGCTACCCTTGACAGCTTCTGCTTCGAATAGATTTCCTAAGCACTAGTGTTTTAAGGAACAGCTTAAAAAGAGAATCCTAATGTGATTTCTTTATAATGGGTGTGTTCCTTATCTTATCCTAGTGTCTAAATTTTTCTCCATGGCTGGACCCCCAAATAATATTCCTTTACGTGCTAAGGGGTATCTAGAGAGTGGGATAGGTTTAATAACTACCCTAACCCTAACGCGTACCCTAACCCTAACCCCTACCCTAAACCTAACACGTACTCTAATCCTAACCCATACCCTAAAATGAGCCCTAACCCTAACCCTAACCCTAACCCATACCCTACACTGTACATGGACCCCTCCCCGAACCCGTACCCTAAGCCGTACCCTATCCCTAACCCAAAGCCTAACCCTAACCCTAGGCTACCCTTGACTGCTTCTGCCTCCAATAGATTTCCTAAGCAGTAGTGTTTTAAGGAACAGCTTAAAAAGAGAATCCTAATGTGATTTCTTTATAATGGGTGTGTTCCTTATCTTATCCTAGTGTCTAAACTCTTCTCCATGGCTGGACCCCCAAATAATATTCCTTTACGTGCTAAGGGGTATCTAGAGAGTGGGATAGGTTTAATAACTACCCTAACCCTAAGCCCTACCCTAACCCTAACCCCTACCCTAACCCTAACACGTACCCTAATCCTAACCCGTACCCTAAACCGAGCCCTAACCCTAACACTAACCCTAACCCTAACCCTAACCCATACCCTACACCGTACACGGACCCCTCCCCGAACCCGTACCCTAAGCCGTACCCTAACCCTAACCCTAAGCCTAACCCTAACCCTAGGCTACCCTTGACTGCTTCTGCCTCCAATAGATTTCCTAAGCACTAGTGTTTTAAGGAACAGCTTAAAAAGAGAATCCTAATGTGATTTCTTTATAATGGGTGTGTTCCTTATCTTATCCTAGTGTCTAAACTCTTCTCCATGGCTGGACCCCCAAATAATATTCCTTTACGTGCTAAGGGGTATCTAGAGAGTGGGATAGGTTTAATAACTACCCTAACCCTAAGCCCTACCCTAACCCTAACCCCTACCCTAACCCTAACACGTACCCTAATCCTAACCCGTACCCTAAACCGAGCCCTAACCCTAACACTAACCCTAACCCTAACCCTAACCCATACCCTACACCGTACACGGACCCCTCCCCGAACCCGTACCCTAAGCCGTACCCTAACCCTAACCCTAAGCCTAACCCTAACCCTAGGCTACCCTTGACTGCTTCTGCCTCCAATACATTTCCTAAGCACTAGTGTTTTAAGGAACAGCTTAAAAAGAGAATCCTAATGTGATTTCTGTATAATGGGTGTGTTCCTTATCTTATCCTAGTGTCTAAACTCTTCTCCATGGCTGGACCCCCAAATAATATTCCTTTACGTGCTAAGGGGTATCTAGAGAGTGGGATAGGTTTAATAACTACCCTAACCCTAACCCCTACCCTAACCCTAACCCCTACCCTAACCCTAACACGTACCCTAATCCTAACCCGTACCCTACACCGAGCCCTAACCCTAACACTAACCCTAACCCTAACCCTAACCCATACCCTACACCGTACACGGACCCCTCCCCGAACCCGTACCCTAAGCCGTACCCTAACCCTAACCCTAAGCCTAACCCTAACCCTAGGCTACCCTTGACTGCTTCTGCCTCCAATAGATTTCCTAAGCACTAGTGTTTTAAGGAACAGCTTAAAAAGAGAATCCTAATGTGATTTCTTTATAATGGGTGTGTTCCTTATCTTATCCTAGTGTCTAAATTCTTCTCCATGGCTGGACCCCAAATAATATTCCTTTACGTGCTAAGGGGTATCTAGAGAGTGGGATAGGTTTAATAACTACCCTAACCCTAACGCGTACCCTAACCCTAACCCCTACCCTAAACCTAACACGTACTCTAATCCTAACCCGAACCCTAAAATGAGCCCTAACCCTAACACTAACCCTAACCCTAACCCTAACCCATACCCTACACCGTACACGGACCCCTCCCCGAACCCGTACCCTAAGCCGTACCCTAACCCTAACCCTAAGCCTAACCCTAACCCTAGGCTACCCTTGACTGCTTCTGCCTCCAATAGATTTCCTAAGCACTAGTGTTTTAAGGAACAGCTTAAAAAGAGAATCCTAATGTGATTTCTTTATAATGGGTGTGTTCCTTATCTTATCCTAGTGTGTAAACTCTTCTCCATGGCTGGACCCTCAAATAATATTCCTTTACGTGCTAAGGGTTATCTAGAGAATGGGATAGGTTTAATAACAACCCTAACCCTAACGCGTACCCTAACCCTAACCCCTACCCTAACCCTAACATGTACCCTAATCCTAAACCGTACCCTAAACCGAGCCCTAACCCTAACACTAACCCTAACCCTAACCCTAACCCATACCCTACACCGTACACGGACTCCTCCCCGAACCCGTACCCTAAGCCGTACCCTAACCCTAACCCTAAGCCTAACCCTAACCCTAGGCTACCCTTGACAGCTTCTGCTTCCAATAGATTTCCTAAGCACTAGTGTTTTAAGGAACAGCTTAAAAAGAGAATCCTAATGTGATTTCTTTATAATGGGTGTGTTCCTTATCTTATCCTAGTGTCTAAATTTTTCTCCATGGCTGGACCCCCAAATAATATTCCTTTACGTGCTAAGGGGTATCTAGAGAGTGGGATAGGTTTAATAACTACCCTAACCCTAACGCGTACCCTAACCCTAACCCCTACCCTAAACCTAACACATACTCTAATCCTAACCCATACCCTAAAATGAGCCCTAACCCTAACCCTAACCCTAACCCATACCCTACACTGTACATGGACCCCTCCCCGAACCCGTACCCTAAGCCGTACCCTATCCCTAACCCTAAGCCTAACCCTAACCCTAGGCTACCCTTGACTGCTTCTGCCTCCAATAGATTTCCTAAGCAGTAGTGTTTTAAGGAACAGCTTAAAAAGAGAATCCTAATGTGATTTCTTTATAATGGGTGTGTTCCTTATCTTATCCTAGTGTCTAAACTCTTCTCCATGGCTGGACCCCCAAATAATATTCCTTTACGTGCTAAGGGGTATCTAGAGAGTGGGATAGGTTTAATAACTACCCTAACCCTAAGCCCTACCCTAACCCTAACCCCTACCCTAACCCTAACACGTACCCTAATCCTAACCCGTACCCTAAACCGAGCCCTAACCCTAACACTAACCCTAACCCTAACCCTAACCCATACCCTACACCGTACACGGACCCCTCCCCGAACCCGTACCCTAAGCCGTACCCTAACCCTAACCCTAAGCCTAACCCTAACCCTAGGCTACCCTTGACTGCTTCTGCCTCCAATAGATTTCCTAAGCACTAGTGTTTTAAGGAACAGCTTAAAAAGAGAATCCTAATGTGATTTCTGTATAATGGGTGTGTTCCTTATCTTATCCTAGTGTCTAAACTCTTCTCCATGGCTGGACCCCCAAATAATATTCCTTTACGTGCTAACGGGTATCTAGAGAGTGGGATAGGTTTAATAACTACCCTAACCCTAACCCCTACCCTAACCCTAACCCCTACCCTAACCCTAACACGTACCCTAATCCTAACCCGTACCCTAAACCGAGCCCTAACCCTAACACTAACCCTAACCCTAACCCTAACCCATACCCTACACCGTACACGGACCCCTCCCCGAACCCGTACCCTAAGCCGTACCCTAACCCTAACCCTAACCCTAGGCTACCCTTGACTGCTTCTGCCTCCAATAGATTTCCTAAGCACTAGTGTTTTAAGGAACAGCTTAAAAAGAGAATCCTAATGTGATTTCTTTATAATGGGTGTGTTCCTTATCTTATCCTAGTGTGTAAACTCTTCTCCATGGCTGGACCCTCAAATAATATTCCTTTACGTGCTAAGGGTTATCTAGAGAATGGGATAGGTTTAATAACAACCCTAACCCTAACGCGTACCCTAACCCTAACCCCTACCCTAACCCTAACATGTACCCTAATCCTAAACCGTACCCTAAACCGAGCCCTAACCCTAACACTAACCCTAACCCTAACCCTAACCCATACCCTACACCGTACACGGACTCCTCCCCGAACCCGTACCCTAAGCCGTACCCTAACCCTAACCCTAAGCCTAACCCTAACCCTAGGCTACCCTTGACAGCTTCTGCTTCGAATAGATTTCCTAAGCACTAGTGTTTTAAGGAACAGCTTAAAAAGAGAATCCTAATGTGATTTCTTTATAATGGGTGTGTTCCTTATCTTATCCTAGTGTCTAAATTTTTCTCCATGGCTGGACCCCCAAATAATATTCCTTTACGTGCTAAGGGGTATCTAGAGAGTGGGATAGGTTTAATAACTACCCTAACCCTAACGCGTACCCTAACCCTAACCCCTACCCTAAACCTAACACGTACTCTAATCCTAACCCATACCCTAAAATGAGCCCTAACCCTAACCCTAACCCTAACCCATACCCTACACTGTACATGGACCCCTCCCCGAACCCGTACCCTAAGCCGTACCCTATCCCTAACCCTAAGGCTAACCCTAACCCTAGGCTACCCTTGACTGCTTCTGCCTCCAATAGATTTCCTAAGCAGTAGTGTTTTAAGGAACAGCTTAAAAAGAGAATCCTAATGTGATTTCTTTATAATGGGTGTGTTCCTTATCTTATCCTAGTGTCTAAACTCTTCTCCATGGCTGGACCCCCAAATAATATTCCTTTACGTGCTAAGGGGTATCTAGAGAGTGGGATAGGTTTAATAACTACCCTAACCCTAAGCCCTACCCTAACCCTAACCCCTACCCTAACCCTAACACTTACCCTAATCCTAACCCGTACCCTAAACCGAGCCCTAACCCTAACACTAACCCTAAGCCTAACCCTAACCCATACCCTACACCGTACACGGACCCCTCCCCGAACCCGTACCCTAAGCCGTACCCTAACCCTAACCCTAAGCCTAACCCTAACCCTAGGCTACCCTTGACTGCTTCTGCCTCCAATAGATTTCCTAAGCACTAGTGTTTTAAGGAACAGCTTAAAAAGAGAATCCTAATGTGATTTCTTTATAATGGGAGTGTTCCTTATCTAATCCTAGTGTGTAAACTCTTCTCCATGGCTGGACCCACAAATAATATTCCTTTACGTGCTAAGGGTTATCTAGAGAATGGGATAGGTTTAATAACAACCCTAACCCTAACGCGTATCCTAACCCTAACCCCTACCCTAACCCTAACATGTACCCTAATCCTAACCCGTACCCTAAACCGAGCCCTAACCCTAACACTAACCCTAACCCTAACCCATACCCTACACCGTACACGGACCCCTCACCGAACCCGTACCCTAAGCCGTACCCTAACCCTAACCCTAAGCCTAACCCTAACCCTAGGCTACCCCTGACTGCTTCTGCCTCCAATAGATTTCCTAAGCACTAGTGTTTTAAGGAACAGCTTAAAAAGAGAATCCTAATGTGATTTCTTTATAATGGGTGTGTTCCTTATCTTATCCTAGTGTGTAAACTCTTCTCCATGGCTGGACCCTCAAATAATATTCCTTTACGTGCTAAGGGTTATCTAGAGAATGGGATAGGTTTAATAACAACCCTAACCCTAACGCGTACCCTAACCCTAACCCCTACCCTAACCCTAACATGTACCCTAATCCTAAACCGTACCCTAAACCGAGCCCTAACCCTAACACTAACCCTAACCCTAACCCTAACCCATACCCTACACCGTACACGGACTCCTCCCCGAACCCGTACCCTAAGCCGTACCCTAACCCTAACCCTAAGCCTAACCCTAACCCTAGGCTACCCTTGACAGCTTCTGCTTCGAATAGATTTCCTAAGCACTAGTGTTTTAAGGAACAGCTTAAAAAGAGAATCCTAATGTGATTTCTTTATAATGGGTGTGTTCCTTATCTTATCCTAGTGTCTAAATTTTTCTCCATGGCTGGACCCCCAAATAATATTCCTTTACGTGCTAAGGGGTATCTAGAGAGTGGGATAGGTTTAATAACTACCCTAACCCTAACGCGTACCCTAACCCTAACCCCTACCCTAAACCTAACACGTACTCTAATCCTAACCCATACCCTAAAATGAGCCCTAACCCTAACCCTAACCCTAACCCATACCCTACACTGTACATGGACCCCTCCCCGAACCCGTACCCTAAGCCGTACCCTATCCCTAACCCAAAGCCTAACCCTAACCCTAGGCTACCCTTGACTGCTTCTGCCTCCAATAGATTTCCTAAGCAGTAGTGTTTTAAGGAACAGCTTAAAAAGAGAATCCTAATGTGATTTCTTTATAATGGGTGTGTTCCTTATCTTATCCTAGTGTCTAAACTCTTCTCCATGGCTGGACCCCCAAATAATATTCCTTTACGTGCTAAGGGGTATCTAGAGAGTGGGATAGGTTTAATAACTACCCTAACCCTAAGCCCTACCCTAACCCTAACCCCTACCCTAACCCTAACACGTACCCTAATCCTAACCCGTACCCTAAACCGAGCCCTAACCCTAACACTAACCCTAACCCTAACCCTAACCCATACCCTACACCGTACACGGACCCCTCCCCGAACCCGTACCCTAAGCCGTACCCTAACCCTAACCCTAAGCCTAACCCTAACCCTAGGCTACCCTTGACTGCTTCTGCCTCCAATAGATTTCCTAAGCACTAGTGTTTTAAGGAACAGCTTAAAAAGAGAATCCTAATGTGATTTCTTTATAATGGGTGTGTTCCTTATCTTATCCTAGTGTCTAAACTCTTCTCCATGGCTGGACCCCCAAATAATATTCCTTTACGTGCTAAGGGGTATCTAGAGAGTGGGATAGGTTTAATAACTACCCTAACCCTAAGCCCTACCCTAACCCTAACCCCTACCCTAACCCTAACACGTACCCTAATCCTAACCCGTACCCTAAACCGAGCCCTAACCCTAACACTAACCCTAACCCTAACCCTAACCCATACCCTACACCGTACACGGACCCCTCCCCGAACCCGTACCCTAAGCCGTACCCTAACCCTAACCCTAAGCCTAACCCTAACCCTAGGCTACCCTTGACTGCTTCTGCCTCCAATACATTTCCTAAGCACTAGTGTTTTAAGGAACAGCTTAAAAAGAGAATCCTAATGTGATTTCTTTATAATGGGTGTGTTCCTTATCTTATCCTAGTGTCTAAATTCTTCTCCATGGCTGGACCCCAAATAATATTCCTTTACGTGCTAAGGGGTATCTAGAGAGTGGGATAGGTTTAATAACTACCCTAACCCTAACGCGTACCCTAACCCTAACCCCTACCCTAAACCTAACACGTACTCTAATCCTAACCCGTACCCTAAAATGAGCCATAAACCTAACACTAACCCTAACCCTAACCCTAACCCATACCCTACACCGTACACGGACCCCTCCCCGAACCCGTACCCTAAGCCGTACCCTAACCCTAACCCTAAGCCTAACCCTAACCCTAGGCTACCCTTGACTGCTTCTGCCTCCAATAGATTTCCTAAGCACTAGTGTTTTAAGGAACAGCTTAAAAAGAGAATCCTAATGTGATTTCTGTATAATGGGTGTGTTCCTTATCTTATCCTAGTGTCTAAACTCTTCTCCATGGCTGGACCCCCAAATAATATTCCTTTACGTGCTAAGGGGTATCTAGAGAGTGGGATAGGTTTAATAACTACCCTAACCCTAACCCCTACCCTAACCCTAACCCCTACCCTAACCCTAACACGTACCCTAATCCTAACCCGTACCCTAAACCGAGCCCTAACCCTAACACTAACCCTAACCCTAACCCTAACCCATACCCTACACCGTACACGGACCCCTCCCCGAACCCGTACCCTAAGCCGTACCCTAACCCTAACCCTAAGCCTAACCCTAACCCTAGGCTACCCTTGACTGCTTCTGCCTCCAATAGATTTCCTAAGCACTAGTGTTTTAAGGAACAGCTTAAAAAGAGAATCCTAATGTGATTTCTTTATAATGGGTGTGTTCCTTATCTTATCCTAGTGTCTAAATTCTTCTCCATGGCTGGACCCCAAATAATATTCCTTTACGTGCTAAGGGGTATCTAGAGAGTGGGATAGGTTTAATAACTACCCTAACCCTAACGCGTACCCTAACCCTAACCCCTACCCTAAACCTAACACGTACTCTAATCCTAACCCGAACCCTAAAATGAGCCCTAACCCTAACACTAACCCTAACCCTAACCCTAACCCATACCCTACACCGTACACGGACCCCTCCCCGAACCCGTACCCTAAGCCGTACCCTAACCCTAACCCTAACCCTAGGCTACCCTTGACTGCTTCTGCCTCCAATAGATTTCCTAAGCACTAGTGTTTTAAGGAACAGCTTAAAAAGAGAATCCTAATGTGATTTCTTTATAATGGGTGTGTTCCTTATCTTATCCTAGTGTGTAAACTCTTCTCCATGGCTGGACCCTCAAATAATATTCCTTTACGTGCTAAGGGTTATCTAGAGAATGGGATAGGTTTAATAACAACCCTAACCCTAACGCGTACCCTAACCCTAACCCCTACCCTAACCCTAACATGTACCCTAATCCTAAACCGTACCCTAAACCGAGCCCTAACCCTAACACTAACCCTAACCCTAACCCTAACCCATACCCTACACCGTACACGGACTCCTCCCCGAACCCGTACCCTAAGCCGTACCCTAACCCTAACCCTAAGCCTAACCCTAACCCTAGGCTACCCTTGACAGCTTCTGCTTCGAATAGATTTCCTAAGCACTAGTGTTTTAAGGAACAGCTTAAAAAGAGAATCCTAATGTGATTTCTTTATAATGGGTGTGTTCCTTATCTTATCCTAGTGTCTAAATTTTTCTCCATGGCTGGACCCCCAAATAATATTCCTTTACGTGCTAAGGGGTATCTAGAGAGTGGGATAGGTTTAATAACTACCCTAACCCTAACGCGTACCCTAACCCTAACCCCTACCCTAAACCTAACACGTACTCTAATCCTAACCCATACCCTAAAATGAGCCCTAACCCTAACCCTAACCCTAACCCATACCCTACACTGTACATGGACCCCTCCCCGAACCCGTACCCTAAGCCGTACCCTATCCCTAACCCTAAGGCTAACCCTAACCCTAGGCTACCCTTGACTGCTTCTGCCTCCAATAGATTTCCTAAGCAGTAGTGTTTTAAGGAACAGCTTAAAAAGAGAATCCTAATGTGATTTCTTTATAATGGGTGTGTTCCTTATCTTATCCTAGTGTCTAAACTCTTCTCCATGGCTGGACCCCCAAATAATATTCCTTTACGTGCTAAGGGGTATCTAGAGAGTGGGATAGGTTTAATAACTACCCTAACCCTAAGCCCTACCCTAACCCTAACCCCTACCCTAACCCTAACACTTACCCTAATCCTAACCCGTACCCTAAACCGAGCCCTAACCCTAACACTAACCCTAAGCCTAACCCTAACCCATACCCTACACCGTACACGGACCCCTCCCCGAACCCGTACCCTAAGCCGTACCCTAACCCTAACCCTAAGCCTAACCCTAACCCTAGGCTACCCTTGACTGCTTCTGCCTCCAATAGATTTCCTAAGCACTAGTGTTTTAAGGAACAGCTTAAAAAGAGAATCCTAATGTGATTTCTTTATAATGGGAGTGTTCCTTATCTAATCCTAGTGTGTAAACTCTTCTCCATGGCTGGACCCACAAATAATATTCCTTTACGTGCTAAGGGTTATCTAGAGAATGGGATAGGTTTAATAACAACCCTAACCCTAACGCGTATCCTAACCCTAACCCCTACCCTAACCCTAACATGTACCCTAATCCTAACCCGTACCCTAAACCGAGCCCTAACCCTAACACTAACCCTAACCCTAACCCATACCCTACACCGTACACGGACCCCTCACCGAACCCGTACCCTAAGCCGTACCCTAACCCTAACCCTAAGCCTAACCTTAACCCTAGGCTACCCCTGACTGCTTCTGCCTCCAATAGATTTCCTAAGCACTAGTGTTTTAAGGAACAGCTTAAAAAGAGAATCCTAATGTGATTTCTTTATAATGGGTGTGTTCCTTATCTTATCCTAGTGTGTAAACTCTTCTCCATGGCTGGACCCTCAAATAATATTCCTTTACGTGCTAAGGGTTATCTAGAGAATGGGATAGGTTTAATAACAACCCTAACCCTAACGCGTACCCTAACCCTAACCCCTACCCTAACCCTAACATGTACCCTAATCCTAAACCGTACCCTAAACCGAGCCCTAACCCTAACACTAACCCTAACCCTAACCCTAACCCATACCCTACACCGTACACGGACTCCTCCCCGAACCCGTACCCTAAGCCGTACCCTAACCCTAACCCTAAGCCTAACCCTAACCCTAGGCTACCCTTGACAGCTTCTGCTTCCAATAGATTTCCTAAGCACTAGTGTTTTAAGGAACAGCTTAAAAAGAGAATCCTAATGTGATTTCTTTATAATGGGTGTGTTCCTTATCTTATCCTAGTGTCTAAATTTTTCTCCATGGCTGGACCCCCAAATAATATTCCTTTACGTGCTAAGGGGTATCTAGAGAGTGGGATAGGTTTAATAACTACCCTAACCCTAACACGTACCCTAACCCTAACCCCTACCCTAAACCTAACACGTACTCTAATCCTAACCCATACCCTAAAATGAGCCCTAACCCTAACCCTAACCCTAACCCATACCCTACACTGTACATGGACCCCTCCCCGAACCCGTACCCTAAGCCGTACACTATCCCTAACCCAAAGCCTAACCCTAACCCTAGGCTACCCTTGACTGCTTCTGCCTCCAATAGATTTCCTAAGCAGTAGTGTTTTAAGGAACAGCTTAAAAAGAGAATCCTAATGTGATTTCTTTATAATGGGTGTGTTCCTTATCTTATCCTAGTGTCTAAACTCTTCTCCATGGCTGGACCCCCAAATAATATTCCTTTACGTGCTAAGGGGTATCTAGAGAGTGGGATAGGTTTAATAACTACCCTAACCCTAAGCCCTACCCTAACCCTAACCCCTACCCTAACCCTAACACGTACCCTAATCCTAACCCGTACCCTAAACCGAGCCCTAACCCTAACACTAACCCTAACCCTAACCCTAACCCATACCCTACACCGTACACGGACCCCTCCCCGAACCCGTACCCTAAGCCGTACCCTAACCCTAACCCTAAGCCTAACCCTAACCCTAGGCTACCCTTGACTGCTTCTGCCTCCAATAGATTTCCTAAGCACTAGTGTTTTAAGGAACAGCTTAAAAAGAGAATCCTAATGTGATTTCTGTATAATGGGTGTGTTCCTTATCTTATCCTAGTGTCTAAACTCTTCTCCATGGCTGGACCCCCAAATAATATTCCTTTACGTGCTAAGGGGTATCTAGAGAGTGGGATAGGTTTAATAACTACCCTAACCCTAACCCCTACCCTAACCCTAACCCCTACCCTAACCCTAACACGTACCCTAATCCTAACCCGTACCCTAAACCGAGCCCTAACCCTAACACTAACCCTAACCCTAACCCTAACCCATACCCTACACCGTACACGGACCCCTCCCCGAACCCGTACCCTAAGCCGTACCCTAACCCTAACCCTAAGCCTAACCCTAACCCTAGGCTACCCTTGACTGCTTCTGCCTCCAATACATTTCCTAAGCACTAGTGTTTTAAGGAACAGCTTAAAAAGAGAATCCTAATGTGATTTCTTTATAATGGGTGTGTTCCTTATCTTATCCTAGTGTCTAAATTCTTCTCCATGGCTGGACCCCAAATAATATTCCTTTACGTGCTAAGGGGTATCTAGAGAGTGGGATAGGTTTAATAACTACCCTAACCCTAACGCGTACCCTAACCCTAACCCCTACCCTAAACCTAACACGTACTCTAATCCTAACCCGTACCCTAAAATGAGCCATAACCCTAACACTAACCCTAACCCTAACCCTAACCCATACCCTACACCGTACACGGACTCCTCCCCGAACCCGCACCCTAAGCCGTACCCTAACCCTAACCCTAAGCCTAACCCTAACCCTAGGCTACCCTTGACAGCTTCTGCTTCCAATAGATTTCCTAAGCACTAGTGTTTTAAGGAACAGCTTAAAAAGAGAATCCTAATGTGATTTCTTTATAATGGGTGTGTTCCTTATCTTATCCTAGTGTCTAAATTTTTCTCCATGGCTGGACCCCCAAATAATATTCCTTTACGTGCTAAGGGGTATCTAGAGAGTGGGATAGGTTTAATAACTACCCTAACCCTAACGCGTACCCTAACCCTAACCCCTACCCTAAACCTAACACGTACTCTAATCCTAACCCATACCCTAAAATGAGCCCTAACCCTAACCCTAACCCTAACCCATACCCTACACTGTACATGGACCCCTCCCCGAACCCGTACCCTAAGCCGTACCCTATCCCTAACCCTAAGCCTAACCCTAACCCTAGGCTACCCTTGACTGCTTCTGCCTCCAATAGATTTCCTAAGCAGTAGTGTTTTAAGGAACAGCTTAAAAAGAGAATCCTAATGTGATTTCTTTATAATGGGTGTGTTCCTTATCTTATCCTAGTGTCTAAACTCTTCTCCATGGCTGGACCCCCAAATAATATTCCTTTACGTGCTAAGGGGTATCTAGAGAGTGGGATAGGTTTAATAACTACCCTAACCCTAACCCCTACCCTAACCCTAACCCCTACCCTAACCCTAACACTTACCCTAATCCTAACCCGTACCCTAAACCTAGCCCTAACCCTAACACTAACCCTAACCCTAACCCTAACCCATACCCTACACCGTACACGGACCCCTCCCCGAACCCGTACCCTAAGCCGTACCCTAACCCTAACCCTAAGCCTAACCCTAACCCTAGGCTACCCTTGACTGCTTCTGCCTCCAATAGATTTCCTAAGCACTAGTGTTTTAAGGAACAGCTTAAAAAGAGAATCCTAATGTGATTTCTTTATAATGGGAGTGTTCCTTATCTAATCCTAGTGTGTAAACTCTTCTCCATGGCTGGACCCACAAATAATATTCCTTTACGTGCTAAGGGTTATCTAGAGAATGGGATAGGTTTAATAACAACCCTAACCCTAACGCGTATCCTAACCCTAACCCCTACCCTAACCCTAACATGTACCCTAATCCTAACCCGTACCCTAAACCGAGCCCTAACCCTAACACTAACCCTAACCCTAACCCATACCCTACACCGTACACGGACCCCTCACCGAACCCGTACCCTAAGCCGTACCCTAACCCTAACCCTAAGCCTAACCCTAACCCTAGGCTACCCCTGACTGCTTCTGCCTCCAATAGATTTCCTAAGCACTAGTGTTTTAAGGAACAGCTTAAAAAGAGAATCCTAATGTGATTTCTTTATAATGGGTGTGTTCCTTATCTTATCCTAGTGTGTAAACTCTTCTCCATGGCTGGACCCTCAAATAATATTCCTTTACGTGCTAAGGGTTATCTAGAGAATGGGATAGGTTTAATAACAACCCTAACCCTAACGCGTACCCTAACCCTAACCCCTACCCTAACCCTAACATGTACCCTAATCCTAAACCGTACCCTAAACCGAGCCCTAACCCTAACACTAACCCTAACCCTAACCCTAACCCATACCCTACACCGTACACGGACTCCTCCCCGAACCCGTACCCTAAGCCGTACCCTAACCCTAACCCTAAGCCTAACCCTAACCCTAGGCTACCCTTGACAGCTTCTGCTTCGAATAGATTTCCTAAGCACTAGTGTTTTAAGGAACAGCTTAAAAAGAGAATCCTAATGTGATTTCTTTATAATGGGTGTGTTCCTTATCTTATCCTAGTGTCTAAATTTTTCTCCATGGCTGGACCCCCAAATAATATTCCTTTACGTGCTAAGGGGTATCTAGAGAGTGGGATAGGTTTAATAACTACCCTAACCCTAACGCGTACCCTAACCCTAACCCCTACCCTAAACCTAACACGTACTCTAATCCTAACCCATACCCTAAAATGAGCCCTAACCCTAACCCTAACCCTAACCCATACCCTACACTGTACATGGACCCCTCCCCGAACCCGTACCCTAAGCCGTACCCTATCCCTAACCCAAAGCCTAACCCTAACCCTAGGCTACCCTTGACTGCTTCTGCCTCCAATAGATTTCCTAAGCAGTAGTGTTTTAAGGAACAGCTTAAAAAGAGAATCCTAATGTGATTTCTTTATAATGGGTGTGTTCCTTATCTTATCCTAGTGTCTAAACTCTTCTCCATGGCTGGACCCCCAAATAATATTCCTTTACGTGCTAAGGGGTATCTAGAGAGTGGGATAGGTTTAATAACTACCCTAACCCTAAGCCCTACCCTAACCCTAACCCCTACCCTAACCCTAACACGTACCCTAATCCTAACCCGTACCCTAAACCGAGCCCTAACCCTAACACTAACCCTAACCCTAACCCTAACCCATACCCTACACCGTACACGGACCCCTCCCCGAACCCGTACCCTAAGCCGTACCCTAACCCTAACCCTAAGCCTAACCCTAACCCTAGGCTACCCTTGACTGCTTCTGCCTCCAATAGATTTCCTAAGCACTAGTGTTTTAAGGAACAGCTTAAAAAGAGAATCCTAATGTGATTTCTGTATAATGGGTGTGTTCCTTATCTTATCCTAGTGTCTAAACTCTTCTCCATGGCTGGACCCCCAAATAATATTCCTTTACGTGCTAAGGGGTATCTAGAGAGTGGGATAGGTTTAATAACTACCCTAACCCTAACCCCTACCCTAACCCTAACCCCTACCCTAACCCTAACACGTACCCTAATCCTAACCCGTACCCTAAACCGAGCCCTAACCCTAACACTAACCCTAACCCTAACCCTAACCCATACCCTACACCGTACACGGACCCCTCCCCGAACCCGTACCCTAAGCCGTACCCTAACCCTAACCCTAAGCCTAACCCTAACCCTAGGCTACCCTTGACTGCTTCTGCCTCCAATAGATTTCCTAAGCAGTAGTGTTTTAAGGAACAGCTTAAAAAGAGAATCCTAATGTGATTTCTTTATAATGGGTGTGTTCCTTATCTTATCCTAGTGTCTAAACTCTTCTCCATGGCTGGACCCCAAATAATATTCCTTTACGTGCTAAGGGGTATCTAGAGAGTGGGATAGGTTTAATAACTACCCTAACCCTAAGCCCTACCCTAACCCTAACCCCTACCCTAACCCTAACACGTACCCTAATCCTAACCCGTACCCTAAACCGAGCCCTAACCCTAACACTAACCCTAACCCTAACCCTAACCCATACCCTACACCGTACACGGACCCCTCCCCGAACCCGTACCCTAAGCCGTACCCTAACCCTAACCCTAACCCTAGGCTACCCTTGACTGCTTCTGCCTCCAATAGATTTCCTAAGCACTAGTGTTTTAAGGAACAGCTTAAAAAGAGAATCCTAATGTGATTTCTTTATAATGGGTGTGTTCCTTATCTTATCCTAGTGTGTAAACTCTTCTCCATGGCTGGACCCTCAAATAATATTCCTTTACGTGCTAAGGGTTATCTAGAGAATGGGATAGGTTTAATAACAACCCTAACCCTAACGCGTACCCTAACCCTAACCCCTACCCTAACCCTAACATGTACCCTAATCCTAAACCGTACCCTAAACCGAGCCCTAACCCTAACACTAACCCTAACCCTAACCCTAACCCATACCCTACACCGTACACGGACTCCTCCCCGAACCCGTACCCTAAGCCGTACCCTAACCCTAACCCTAAGCCTAACCCTAACCCTAGGCTACCCTTGACAGCTTCTGCTTCCAATAGATTTCCTAAGCACTAGTGTTTTAAGGAACAGCTTAAAAAGAGAATCCTAATGTGATTTCTTTATAATGGGTGTGTTCCTTATCTTATCCTAGTGTCTAAATTTTTCTCCATGGCTGGACCCCCAAATAATATTCCTTTACGTGCTAAGGGGTATCTAGAGAGTGGGATAGGTTTAATAACTACCCTAACCCTAACACGTACCCTAACCCTAACCCCTACCCTAAACCTAACACGTACTCTAATCCTAACCCATACCCTAAAATGAGCCCTAACCCTAACCCTAACCCTAACCCATACCCTACACTGTACATGGACCCCTCCCCGAACCCGTACCCTAAGCCGTACCCTATCCCTAACCCAAAGCCTAACCCTAACCCTAGGCTACCCTTGACTGCTTCTGCCTCCAATAGATTTCCTAAGCACTAGTGTTTTAAGGAACAGCTTAAAAAGAGAATCCTAATGTGATTTCTTTATAATGGGTGTGTTCCTTATCTTATCCTAGTGTCTAAACTCTTCTCCATGGCTGGACCCCCAAATAATATTCCTTTACGTGCTAAGGGGTATCTAGAGAGTGGGATAGGTTTAATAACTACCCTAACCCTAAGCCCTACCCTAACCCTAACCCCTACCCTAACCCTAACACGTACCCTAATCCTAACCCGTACCCTAAACCGAGCCCTAACCCTAACACTAACCCTAACCCTAACCCTAACCCATACCCTACACCGTACACGGACCCCTCCCCGAACCCGTACCCTAAGCCGTACCCTAACCCTAACCCTAAGCCTAACCCTAACCCTAGGCTACCCTTGACTGCTTCTGCCTCCAATAGATTTCCTAAGCAGTAGTGTTTTAAGGAACAGCTTAAAAAGAGAATCCTAATGTGATTTCTTTATAATGGGTGTGTTCCTTATCTTATCCTAGTGTCTAAACTCTTCTCCATGGCTGGACCCCCAAATAATATTCCTTTACGTGCTAAGGGGTATCTAGAGAGTGGGATAGGTTTAATAACTACCCTAACCCTAAGCCCTACCCTAACCCTAACCCCTACCCTAACCCTAACACGTACCCTAATCCTAACCCGTACCCTAAACCGAGCCCTAACCCTAACACTAACCCTAACCCTAACCCTAACCCATACCCTACACCGTACACGGACCCCTCCCCGAACCCGTACCCTAAGCCGTACCCTAACCCTAACCCTAACCCTAGGCTACCCTTGACTGCTTCTGCCTCCAATAGATTTCCTAAGCACTAGTGTTTTAAGGAACAGCTTAAAAAGAGAATCCTAATGTGATTTCTTTATAATGGGTGTGTTCCTTATCTTATCCTAGTGTGTAAACTCTTCTCCATGGCTGGACCCTCAAATAATATTCCTTTACGTGCTAAGGGTTATCTAGAGAATGGGATAGGTTTAATAACAACCCTAACCCTAACGCGTACCCTAACCCTAACCCCTACCCTAACCCTAACATGTACCCTAATCCTAAACCGTACCCTAAACCGAGCCCTAACCCTAACACTAACCCTAACCCTAACCCTAACCCATACCCTACACCGTACACGGACTCCTCCCCGAACCCGTACCCTAAGCCGTACCCTAACCCTAACCCTAAGCCTAACCCTAACCCTAGGCTACCCTTGACACCTTCTGCTTCGAATAGATTTCCTAAGCACTAGTGTTTTAAGGAACAGCTTAAAAAGAGAATCCTAATGTGATTTCTTTATAATGGGTGTGTTCCTTATCTTATCCTAGTGTCTAAATTTTTCTCCATGGCTGGACCCCCAAATAATATTCCTTTACGTGCTAAGGGGTATCTAGAGAGTGGGATAGGTTTAATAACTACCCTAACCCTAACGCGTACCCTAACCCTAACCCCTACCCTAAACCTAACACGTACTCTAATCCTAACCCATACCCTAAAATGAGCCCTAACCCTAACCCTAACCCTAACCCATACCCTACACTGTACATGGACCCCTCCCCGAACCCGTACCCTAAGCCGTACCCTATCCCTAACCCTAAGGCTAACCCTAACCCTAGGCTACCCTTGACTGCTTCTGCCTCCAATAGATTTCCTAAGCAGTAGTGTTTTAAGGAACAGCTTAAAAAGAGAATCCTAATGTGATTTCTTTATAATGGGTGTGTTCCTTATCTTATCCTAGTGTCTAAACTCTTCTCCATGGCTGGACCCCCAAATAATATTCCTTTACGTGCTAAGGGGTATCTAGAGAGTGGGATAGGTTTAATAACTACCCTAACCCTAAGCCCTACCCTAACCCTAACCCCTACCCTAACCCTAACACTTACCCTAATCCTAACCCGTACCCTAAACCGAGCCCTAACCCTAACACTAACCCTAAGCCTAACCCTAACCCATACCCTACACCGTACACGGACCCCTCCCCGAACCCGTACCCTAAGCCGTACCCTAACCCTAACCCTAAGCCTAACCCTAACCCTAGGCTACCCTTGACTGCTTCTGCCTCCAATAGATTTCCTAAGCACTAGTGTTTTAAGGAACAGCTTAAAAAGAGAATCCTAATGTGATTTCTTTATAATGGGAGTGTTCCTTATCTAATCCTAGTGTGTAAACTCTTCTCCATGGCTGGACCCACAAATAATATTCCTTTACGTGCTAAGGGTTATCTAGAGAATGGGATAGGTTTAATAACAACCCTAACCCTAACGCGTATCCTAACCCTAACCCCTACCCTAACCCTAACATGTACCCTAATCCTAACCCGTACCCTAAACCGAGCCCTAACCCTAACACTAACCCTAACCCTAACCCATACCCTACACCGTACACGGACCCCTCACCGAACCCGTACCCTAAGCCGTACCCTAACCCTAACCCTAAGCCTAACCTTAACCCTAGGCTACCCCTGACTGCTTCTGCCTCCAATAGATTTCCTAAGCACTAGTGTTTTAAGGAACAGCTTAAAAAGAGAATCCTAATGTGATTTCTTTATAATGGGTGTGTTCCTTATCTTATCCTAGTGTGTAAACTCTTCTCCATGGCTGGACCCTCAAATAATATTCCTTTACGTGCTAAGGGTTATCTAGAGAATGGGATAGGTTTAATAACAACCCTAACCCTAACGCGTACCCTAACCCTAACCCCTACCCTAACCCTAACATGTACCCTAATCCTAAACCGTACCCTAAACCGAGCCCTAACCCTAACACTAACCCTAACCCTAACCCTAACCCATACCCTACACCGTACACGGACTCCTCCCCGAACCCGTACCCTAAGCCGTACCCTAACCCTAACCCTAAGCCTAACCCTAACCCTAGGCTACCCTTGACAGCTTCTGCTTCGAATAGATTTCCTAAGCACTAGTGTTTTAAGGAACAGCTTAAAAAGAGAATCCTAATGTGATTTCTTTATAATGGGTGTGTTCCTTATCTTATCCTAGTGTCTAAATTTTTCTCCATGGCTGGACCCCCAAATAATATTCCTTTACGTGCTAAGGGGTATCTAGAGAGTGGGATAGGTTTAATAACTACCCTAACCCTAACGCGTACCCTAACCCTAACCCCTACCCTAAACCTAACACGTACTCTAATCCTAACCCATACCCTAAAATGAGCCCTAACCCTAACCCTAACCCTAACCCATACCCTACACTGTACATGGACCCCTCCCCGAACCCGTACCCTAAGCCGTACCCTATCCCTAACCCTAAGGCTAACCCTAACCCTAGGCTACCCTTGACTGCTTCTGCCTCCAATAGATTTCCTAAGCAGTAGTGTTTTAAGGAACAGCTTAAAAAGAGAATCCTAATGTGATTTCTTTATAATGGGTGTGTTCCTTATCTTATCCTAGTGTCTAAACTCTTCTCCATGGCTGGACCCCCAAATAATATTCCTTTACGTGCTAAGGGGTATCTAGAGAGTGGGATAGGTTTAATAACTACCCTAACCCTAAGCCCTACCCTAACCCTAACCCCTACCCTAACCCTAACACTTACCCTAATCCTAACCCGTACCCTAAACCGAGCCCTAACCCTAACACTAACCCTAAGCCTAACCCTAACCCATACCCTACACCGTACACGGACCCCTCCCCGAACCCGTACCCTAAGCCGTACCCTAACCCTAACCCTAAGCCTAACCCTAACCCTAGGCTACCCTTGACTGCTTCTGCCTCCAATAGATTTCCTAAGCACTAGTGTTTTAAGGAACAGCTTAAAAAGAGAATCCTAATGTGATTTCTTTATAATGGGAGTGTTCCTTATCTAATCCTAGTGTGTAAACTCTTCTCCATGGCTGGACCCACAAATAATATTCCTTTACGTGCTAAGGGTTATCTAGAGAATGGGATAGGTTTAATAACAACCCTAACCCTAACGCGTATCCTAACCCTAACCCCTACCCTAACCCTAACATGTACCCTAATCCTAACCCGTACCCTAAACCGAGCCCTAACCCTAACACTAACCCTAACCCTAACCCATACCCTACACCGTACACGGACCCCTCACCGAACCCGTACCCTAAGCCGTACCCTAACCCTAACCCTAAGCCTAACCTTAACCCTAGGCTACCCCTGACTGCTTCTGCCTCCAATAGATTTCCTAAGCACTAGTGTTTTAAGGAACAGCTTAAAAAGAGAATCCTAATGTGATTTCTTTATAATGGGTGTGTTCCTTATCTTATCCTAGTGTGTAAACTCTTCTCCATGGCTGGACCCTCAAATAATATTCCTTTACGTGCTAAGGGTTATCTAGAGAATGGGATAGGTTTAATAACAACCCTAACCCTAACGCGTACCCTAACCCTAACCCCTACCCTAACCCTAACATGTACCCTAATCCTAAACCGTACCCTAAACCGAGCCCTAACCCTAACACTAACCCTAACCCTAACCCTAACCCATACCCTACACCGTACACGGACTCCTCCCCGAACCCGTACCCTAAGCCGTACCCTAACCCTAACCCTAAGCCTAACCCTAACCCTAGGCTACCCTTGACAGCTTCTGCTTCCAATAGATTTCCTAAGCACTAGTGTTTTAAGGAACAGCTTAAAAAGAGAATCCTAATGTGATTTCTTTATAATGGGTGTGTTCCTTATCTTATCCTAGTGTCTAAATTTTTCTCCATGGCTGGACCCCCAAATAATATTCCTTTACGTGCTAAGGGGTATCTAGAGAGTGGGATAGGTTTAATAACTACCCTAACCCTAACACGTACCCTAACCCTAACCCCTACCCTAAACCTAACACGTACTCTAATCCTAACCCATACCCTAAAATGAGCCCTAACCCTAACCCTAACCCTAACCCATACCCTACACTGTACATGGACCCCTCCCCGAACCCGTACCCTAAGCCGTACCCTATCCCTAACCCAAAGCCTAACCCTAACCCTAGGCTACCCTTGACTGCTTCTGCCTCCAATAGATTTCCTAAGCAGTAGTGTTTTAAGGAACAGCTTAAAAAGAGAATCCTAATGTGATTTCTTTATAATGGGTGTGTTCCTTATCTTATCCTAGTGTCTAAACTCTTCTCCATGGCTGGACCCCCAAATAATATTCCTTTACGTGCTAAGGGGTATCTAGAGAGTGGGATAGGTTTAATAACTACCCTAACCCTAAGCCCTACCCTAACCCTAACCCCTACCCTAACCCTAACACGTACCCTAATCCTAACCCGTACCCTAAACCGAGCCCTAACCCTAACACTAACCCTAACCCTAACCCTAACCCATACCCTACACCGTACACGGACCCCTCCCCGAACCCGTACCCTAAGCCGTACCCTAACCCTAACCCTAAGCCTAACCCTAACCCTAGGCTACCCTTGACTGCTTCTGCCTCCAATAGATTTCCTAAGCACTAGTGTTTTAAGGAACAGCTTAAAAAGAGAATCCTAATGTGATTTCTGTATAATGGGTGTGTTCCTTATCTTATCCTAGTGTCTAAACTCTTCTCCATGGCTGGACCCCCAAATAATATTCCTTTACGTGCTAAGGGGTATCTAGAGAGTGGGATAGGTTTAATAACTACCCTAACCCTAACCCCTACCCTAACCCTAACCCCTACCCTAACCCTAACACGTACCCTAATCCTAACCCGTACCCTAAACCGAGCCCTAACCCTAACACTAACCCTAACCCTAACCCTAACCCATACCCTACACCGTACACGGACCCCTCCCCGAACCCGTACCCTAAGCCGTACCCTAACCCTAACCCTAAGCCTAACCCTAACCCTAGGCTACCCTTGACTGCTTCTGCCTCCAATACATTTCCTAAGCACTAGTGTTTTAAGGAACAGCTTAAAAAGAGAATCCTAATGTGATTTCTTTATAATGGGTGTGTTCCTTATCTTATCCTAGTGTCTAAATTCTTCTCCATGGCTGGACCCCAAATAATATTCCTTTACGTGCTAAGGGGTATCTAGAGAGTGGGATAGGTTTAATAACTACCCTAACCCTAACGCGTACCCTAACCCTAACCCCTACCCTAAACCTAACACGTACTCTAATCCTAACCCGTACCCTAAAATGAGCCATAACCCTAACACTAACCCTAACCCTAACCCTAACCCATACCCTACACCGTACACGGACTCCTCCCCGAACCCGCACCCTAAGCCGTACCCTAACCCTAACCCTAAGCCTAACCCTAACCCTAGGCTACCCTTGACAGCTTCTGCTTCCAATAGATTTCCTAAGCACTAGTGTTTTAAGGAACAGCTTAAAAAGAGAATCCTAATGTGATTTCTTTATAATGGGTGTGTTCCTTATCTTATCCTAGTGTCTAAATTTTTCTCCATGGCTGGACCCCCAAATAATATTCCTTTACGTGCTAAGGGGTATCTAGAGAGTGGGATAGGTTTAATAACTACCCTAACCCTAACGCGTACCCTAACCCTAACCCCTACCCTAAACCTAACACGTACTCTAATCCTAACCCATACCCTAAAATGAGCCCTAACCCTAACCCTAACCCTAACCCATACCCTACACTGTACATGGACCCCTCCCCGAACCCGTACCCTAAGCCGTACCCTATCCCTAACCCTAAGCCTAACCCTAACCCTAGGCTACCCTTGACTGCTTCTGCCTCCAATAGATTTCCTAAGCAGTAGTGTTTTAAGGAACAGCTTAAAAAGAGAATCCTAATGTGATTTCTTTATAATGGGTGTGTTCCTTATCTTATCCTAGTGTCTAAACTCTTCTCCATGGCTGGACCCCCAAATAATATTCCTTTACGTGCTAAGGGGTATCTAGAGAGTGGGATAGGTTTAATAACTACCCTAACCCTAACCCCTACCCTAACCCTAACCCCTACCCTAACCCTAACACTTACCCTAATCCTAACCCGTACCCTAAACCTAGCCCTAACCCTAACACTAACCCTAACCCTAACCCTAACCCATACCCTACACCGTACACGGACCCCTCCCCGAACCCGTACCCTAAGCCGTACCCTAACCCTAACCCTAAGCCTAACCCTAACCCTAGGCTACCCTTGACTGCTTCTGCCTCCAATAGATTTCCTAAGCACTAGTGTTTTAAGGAACAGCTTAAAAAGAGAATCCTAATGTGATTTCTTTATAATGGGAGTGTTCCTTATCTAATCCTAGTGTGTAAACTCTTCTCCATGGCTGGACCCACAAATAATATTCCTTTACGTGCTAAGGGTTATCTAGAGAATGGGATAGGTTTAATAACAACCCTAACCCTAACGCGTATCCTAACCCTAACCCCTACCCTAACCCTAACATGTACCCTAATCCTAACCCGTACCCTAAACCGAGCCCTAACCCTAACACTAACCCTAACCCTAACCCATACCCTACACCGTACACGGACCCCTCACCGAACCCGTACCCTAAGCCGTACCCTAACCCTAACCCTAAGCCTAACCCTAACCCTAGGCTACCCCTGACTGCTTCTGCCTCCAATAGATTTCCTAAGCACTAGTGTTTTAAGGAACAGCTTAAAAAGAGAATCCTAATGTGATTTCTTTATAATGGGTGTGTTCCTTATCTTATCCTAGTGTGTAAACTCTTCTCCATGGCTGGACCCTCAAATAATATTCCTTTACGTGCTAAGGGTTATCTAGAGAATGGGATAGGTTTAATAACAACCCTAACCCTAACGCGTACCCTAACCCTAACCCCTACCCTAACCCTAACATGTACCCTAATCCTAAACCGTACCCTAAACCGAGCCCTAACCCTAACACTAACCCTAACCCTAACCCTAACCCATACCCTACACCGTACACGGACTCCTCCCCGAACCCGTACCCTAAGCCGTACCCTAACCCTAACCCTAAGCCTAACCCTAACCCTAGGCTACCCTTGACAGCTTCTGCTTCGAATAGATTTCCTAAGCACTAGTGTTTTAAGGAACAGCTTAAAAAGAGAATCCTAATGTGATTTCTTTATAATGGGTGTGTTCCTTATCTTATCCTAGTGTCTAAATTTTTCTCCATGGCTGGACCCCCAAATAATATTCCTTTACGTGCTAAGGGGTATCTAGAGAGTGGGATAGGTTTAATAACTACCCTAACCCTAACGCGTACCCTAACCCTAACCCCTACCCTAAACCTAACACGTACTCTAATCCTAACCCATACCCTAAAATGAGCCCTAACCCTAACCCTAACCCTAACCCATACCCTACACTGTACATGGACCCCTCCCCGAACCCGTACCCTAAGCCGTACCCTATCCCTAACCCAAAGCCTAACCCTAACCCTAGGCTACCCTTGACTGCTTCTGCCTCCAATAGATTTCCTAAGCAGTAGTGTTTTAAGGAACAGCTTAAAAAGAGAATCCTAATGTGATTTCTTTATAATGGGTGTGTTCCTTATCTTATCCTAGTGTCTAAACTCTTCTCCATGGCTGGACCCCCAAATAATATTCCTTTACGTGCTAAGGGGTATCTAGAGAGTGGGATAGGTTTAATAACTACCCTAACCCTAAGCCCTACCCTAACCCTAACCCCTACCCTAACCCTAACACGTACCCTAATCCTAACCCGTACCCTAAACCGAGCCCTAACCCTAACACTAACCCTAACCCTAACCCTAACCCATACCCTACACCGTACACGGACCCCTCCCCGAACCCGTACCCTAAGCCGTACCCTAACCCTAACCCTAAGCCTAACCCTAACCCTAGGCTACCCTTGACTGCTTCTGCCTCCAATAGATTTCCTAAGCACTAGTGTTTTAAGGAACAGCTTAAAAAGAGAATCCTAATGTGATTTCTGTATAATGGGTGTGTTCCTTATCTTATCCTAGTGTCTAAACTCTTCTCCATGGCTGGACCCCCAAATAATATTCCTTTACGTGCTAAGGGGTATCTAGAGAGTGGGATAGGTTTAATAACTACCCTAACCCTAACCCCTACCCTAACCCTAACCCCTACCCTAACCCTAACACGTACCCTAATCCTAACCCGTACCCTAAACCGAGCCCTAACCCTAACACTAACCCTAACCCTAACCCTAACCCATACCCTACACCGTACACGGACCCCTCCCCGAACCCGTACCCTAAGCCGTACCCTAACCCTAACCCTAAGCCTAACCCTAACCCTAGGCTACCCTTGACTGCTTCTGCCTCCAATACATTTCCTAAGCACTAGTGTTTTAAGGAACAGCTTAAAAAGAGAATCCTAATGTGATTTCTTTATAATGGGTGTGTTCCTTATCTTATCCTAGTGTCTAAATTCTTCTCCATGGCTGGACCCCAAATAATATTCCTTTACGTGCTAAGGGGTATCTAGAGAGTGGGATAGGTTTAATAACTACCCTAACCCTAACGCGTACCCTAACCCTAACCCCTACCCTAAACCTAACACGTACTCTAATCCTAACCCGTACCCTAAAATGAGCCATAACCCTAACACTAACCCTAACCCTAACCCTAACCCATACCCTACACCGTACACGGACCCCTCCCCGAACCCGTACCCTAAGCCGTACCCTAACCCTAACCCTAAGCCTAACCCTAACCCTAGGCTACCCTTGACTGCTTCTGCCTCCAATAGATTTCCTAAGCACTAGTGTTTTAAGGAACAGCTTAAAAAGAGAATCCTAATGTGATTTCTGTATAATGGGTGTGTTCCTTATCTTATCCTAGTGTCTAAACTCTTCTCCATGGCTGGACCCCCAAATAATATTCCTTTACGTGCTAAGGGGTATCTAGAGAGTGGGATAGGTTTAATAACTACCCTAACCCTAACCCCTACCCTAACCCTAACCCCTACCCTAACCCTAACACGTACCCTAATCCTAACCCGTACCCTAAACCGAGCCCTAACCCTAACACTAACCCTAACCCTAACCCTAACCCATACCCTACACCGTACACGGACCCCTCCCCGAACCCGTACCCTAAGCCGTACCCTAACCCTAACCCTAAGCCTAACCCTAACCCTAGGCTACCCTTGACTGCTTCTGCCTCCAATAGATTTCCTAAGCACTAGTGTTTTAAGGAACAGCTTAAAAAGAGAATCCTAATGTGATTTCTTTATAATGGGTGTGTTCCTTATCTTATCCTAGTGTCTAAATTCTTCTCCATGGCTGGACCCCAAATAATATTCCTTTACGTGCTAAGGGGTATCTAGAGAGTGGGATAGGTTTAATAACTACCCTAACCCTAACGCGTACCCTAACCCTAACCCCTACCCTAAACCTAACACGTACTCTAATCCTAACCCGAACCCTAAAATGAGCCCTAACCCTAACACTAACCCTAACCCTAACCCTAACCCATACCCTACACCGTACACGGACCCCTCCCCGAACCCGTACCCTAAGCCGTACCCTAACCCTAACCCTAACCCTAGGCTACCCTTGACTGCTTCTGCCTCCAATAGATTTCCTAAGCACTAGTGTTTTAAGGAACAGCTTAAAAAGAGAATCCTAATGTGATTTCTTTATAATGGGTGTGTTCCTTATCTTATCCTAGTGTGTAAACTCTTCTCCATGGCTGGACCCTCAAATAATATTCCTTTACGTGCTAAGGGTTATCTAGAGAATGGGATAGGTTTAATAACAACCCTAACCCTAACGCGTACCCTAACCCTAACCCCTACCCTAACCCTAACATGTACCCTAATCCTAAACCGTACCCTAAACCGAGCCCTAACCCTAACACTAACCCTAACCCTAACCCTAACCCATACCCTACACCGTACACGGACTCCTCCCCGAACCCGTACCCTAAGCCGTACCCTAACCCTAACCCTAAGCCTAACCCTAACCCTAGGCTACCCTTGACAGCTTCTGCTTCGAATAGATTTCCTAAGCACTAGTGTTTTAAGGAACAGCTTAAAAAGAGAATCCTAATGTGATTTCTTTATAATGGGTGTGTTCCTTATCTTATCCTAGTGTCTAAATTTTTCTCCATGGCTGGACCCCCAAATAATATTCCTTTACGTGCTAAGGGGTATCTAGAGAGTGGGATAGGTTTAATAACTACCCTAACCCTAACGCGTACCCTAACCCTAACCCCTACCCTAAACCTAACACGTACTCTAATCCTAACCCATACCCTAAAATGAGCCCTAACCCTAACCCTAACCCTAACCCATACCCTACACTGTACATGGACCCCTCCCCGAACCCGTACCCTAAGCCGTACCCTATCCCTAACCCTAAGGCTAACCCTAACCCTAGGCTACCCTTGACTGCTTCTGCCTCCAATAGATTTCCTAAGCAGTAGTGTTTTAAGGAACAGCTTAAAAAGAGAATCCTAATGTGATTTCTTTATAATGGGTGTGTTCCTTATCTTATCCTAGTGTCTAAACTCTTCTCCATGGCTGGACCCCCAAATAATATTCCTTTACGTGCTAAGGGGTATCTAGAGAGTGGGATAGGTTTAATAACTACCCTAACCCTAAGCCCTACCCTAACCCTAACCCCTACCCTAACCCTAACACTTACCCTAATCCTAACCCGTACCCTAAACCGAGCCCTAACCCTAACACTAACCCTAAGCCTAACCCTAACCCATACCCTACACCGTACACGGACCCCTCCCCGAACCCGTACCCTAAGCCGTACCCTAACCCTAACCCTAAGCCTAACCCTAACCCTAGGCTACCCTTGACTGCTTCTGCCTCCAATAGATTTCCTAAGCACTAGTGTTTTAAGGAACAGCTTAAAAAGAGAATCCTAATGTGATTTCTTTATAATGGGAGTGTTCCTTATCTAATCCTAGTGTGTAAACTCTTCTCCATGGCTGGACCCACAAATAATATTCCTTTACGTGCTAAGGGTTATCTAGAGAATGGGATAGGTTTAATAACAACCCTAACCCTAACGCGTATCCTAACCCTAACCCCTACCCTAACCCTAACATGTACCCTAATCCTAACCCGTACCCTAAACCGAGCCCTAACCCTAACACTAACCCTAACCCTAACCCATACCCTACACCGTACACGGACCCCTCACCGAACCCGTACCCTAAGCCGTACCCTAACCCTAACCCTAAGCCTAACCTTAACCCTAGGCTACCCCTGACTGCTTCTGCCTCCAATAGATTTCCTAAGCACTAGTGTTTTAAGGAACAGCTTAAAAAGAGAATCCTAATGTGATTTCTTTATAATGGGTGTGTTCCTTATCTTATCCTAGTGTGTAAACTCTTCTCCATGGCTGGACCCTCAAATAATATTCCTTTACGTGCTAAGGGTTATCTAGAGAATGGGATAGGTTTAATAACAACCCTAACCCTAACGCGTACCCTAACCCTAACCCCTACCCTAACCCTAACATGTACCCTAATCCTAAACCGTACCCTAAACCGAGCCCTAACCCTAACACTAACCCTAACCCTAACCCTAACCCATACCCTACACCGTACACGGACTCCTCCCCGAACCCGTACCCTAAGCCGTACCCTAACCCTAACCCTAAGCCTAACCCTAACCCTAGGCTACCCTTGACAGCTTCTGCTTCCAATAGATTTCCTAAGCACTAGTGTTTTAAGGAACAGCTTAAAAAGAGAATCCTAATGTGATTTCTTTATAATGGGTGTGTTCCTTATCTTATCCTAGTGTCTAAATTTTTCTCCATGGCTGGACCCCCAAATAATATTCCTTTACGTGCTAAGGGGTATCTAGAGAGTGGGATAGGTTTAATAACTACCCTAACCCTAACACGTACCCTAACCCTAACCCCTACCCTAAACCTAACACGTACTCTAATCCTAACCCATACCCTAAAATGAGCCCTAACCCTAACCCTAACCCTAACCCATACCCTACACTGTACATGGACCCCTCCCCGAACCCGTACCCTAAGCCGTACCCTATCCCTAACCCAAAGCCTAACCCTAACCCTAGGCTACCCTTGACTGCTTCTGCCTCCAATAGATTTCCTAAGCAGTAGTGTTTTAAGGAACAGCTTAAAAAGAGAATCCTAATGTGATTTCTTTATAATGGGTGTGTTCCTTATCTTATCCTAGTGTCTAAACTCTTCTCCATGGCTGGACCCCCAAATAATATTCCTTTACGTGCTAAGGGGTATCTAGAGAGTGGGATAGGTTTAATAACTACCCTAACCCTAAGCCCTACCCTAACCCTAACCCCTACCCTAACCCTAACACGTACCCTAATCCTAACCCGTACCCTAAACCGAGCCCTAACCCTAACACTAACCCTAACCCTAACCCTAACCCATACCCTACACCGTACACGGACCCCTCCCCGAACCCGTACCCTAAGCCGTACCCTAACCCTAACCCTAAGCCTAACCCTAACCCTAGGCTACCCTTGACTGCTTCTGCCTCCAATAGATTTCCTAAGCACTAGTGTTTTAAGGAACAGCTTAAAAAGAGAATCCTAATGTGATTTCTGTATAATGGGTGTGTTCCTTATCTTATCCTAGTGTCTAAACTCTTCTCCATGGCTGGACCCCCAAATAATATTCCTTTACGTGCTAAGGGGTATCTAGAGAGTGGGATAGGTTTAATAACTACCCTAACCCTAACCCCTACCCTAACCCTAACCCCTACCCTAACCCTAACACGTACCCTAATCCTAACCCGTACCCTAAACCGAGCCCTAACCCTAACACTAACCCTAACCCTAACCCTAACCCATACCCTACACCGTACACGGACCCCTCCCCGAACCCGTACCCTAAGCCGTACCCTAACCCTAACCCTAAGCCTAACCCTAACCCTAGGCTACCCTTGACTGCTTCTGCCTCCAATACATTTCCTAAGCACTAGTGTTTTAAGGAACAGCTTAAAAAGAGAATCCTAATGTGATTTCTTTATAATGGGTGTGTTCCTTATCTTATCCTAGTGTCTAAATTCTTCTCCATGGCTGGACCCCAAATAATATTCCTTTACGTGCTAAGGGGTATCTAGAGAGTGGGATAGGTTTAATAACTACCCTAACCCTAACGCGTACCCTAACCCTAACCCCTACCCTAAACCTAACACGTACTCTAATCCTAACCCGTACCCTAAAATGAGCCATAACCCTAACACTAACCCTAACCCTAACCCTAACCCATACCCTACACCGTACACGGACTCCTCCCCGAACCCGCACCCTAAGCCGTACCCTAACCCTAACCCTAAGCCTAACCCTAACCCTAGGCTACCCTTGACAGCTTCTGCTTCCAATAGATTTCCTAAGCACTAGTGTTTTAAGGAACAGCTTAAAAAGAGAATCCTAATGTGATTTCTTTATAATGGGTGTGTTCCTTATCTTATCCTAGTGTCTAAATTTTTCTCCATGGCTGGACCCCCAAATAATATTCCTTTACGTGCTAAGGGGTATCTAGAGAGTGGGATAGGTTTAATAACTACCCTAACCCTAACGCGTACCCTAACCCTAACCCCTACCCTAAACCTAACACGTACTCTAATCCTAACCCATACCCTAAAATGAGCCCTAACCCTAACCCTAACCCTAACCCATACCCTACACCGTACACGGACCCCTCCCCGAACCCGTACCCTAAGCCGTACCCTATCCCTAACCCTAAGCCTAACCCTAACCCTAGGCTACCCTTGACTGCTTCTGCCTCCAATAGATTTCCTAAGCAGTAGTGTTTTAAGGAACAGCTTAAAAAGAGAATCCTAATGTGATTTCTTTATAATGGGTGTGTTCCTTATCTTATCCTAGTGTCTAAACTCTTCTCCATGGCTGGACCCCCAAATAATATTCCTTTACGTGCTAAGGGGTATCTAGAGAGTGGGATAGGTTTAATAACTACCCTAACCCTAACCCCTACCCTAACCCTAACCCCTACCCTAACCCTAACACTTACCCTAATCCTAACCCGTACCCTAAACCTAGCCCTAACCCTAACACTAACCCTAACCCTAACCCTAACCCATACCCTACACCGTACACGGACCCCTCCCCGAACCCGTACCCTAAGCCGTACCCTAACCCTAACCCTAAGCCTAACCCTAACCCTAGGCTACCCTTGACTGCTTCTGCCTCCAATAGATTTCCTAAGCACTAGTGTTTTAAGGAACAGCTTAAAAAGAGAATCCTAATGTGATTTCTTTATAATGGGAGTGTTCCTTATCTAATCCTAGTGTGTAAACTCTTCTCCATGGCTGGACCCACAAATAATATTCCTTTACGTGCTAAGGGTTATCTAGAGAATGGGATAGGTTTAATAACAACCCTAACCCTAACGCGTATCCTAACCCTAACCCCTACCCTAACCCTAACATGTACCCTAATCCTAACCCGTACCCTAAACCGAGCCCTAACCCTAACACTAACCCTAACCCTAACCCATACCCTACACCGTACACGGACCCCTCACCGAACCCGTACCCTAAGCCGTACCCTAACCCTAACCCTAAGCCTAACCCTAACCCTAGGCTACCCCTGACTGCTTCTGCCTCCAATAGATTTCCTAAGCACTAGTGTTTTAAGGAACAGCTTAAAAAGAGAATCCTAATGTGATTTCTTTATAATGGGTGTGTTCCTTATCTTATCCTAGTGTGTAAACTCTTCTCCATGGCTGGACCCTCAAATAATATTCCTTTACGTGCTAAGGGTTATCTAGAGAATGGGATAGGTTTAATAACAACCCTAACCCTAACGCGTACCCTAACCCTAACCCCTACCCTAACCCTAACATGTACCCTAATCCTAAACCGTACCCTAAACCGAGCCCTAACCCTAACACTAACCCTAACCCTAACCCTAACCCATACCCTACACCGTACACGGACTCCTCCCCGAACCCGTACCCTAAGCCGTACCCTAACCCTAACCCTAAGCCTAACCCTAACCCTAGGCTACCCTTGACAGCTTCTGCTTCGAATAGATTTCCTAAGCACTAGTGTTTTAAGGAACAGCTTAAAAAGAGAATCCTAATGTGATTTCTTTATAATGGGTGTGTTCCTTATCTTATCCTAGTGTCTAAATTTTTCTCCATGGCTGGACCCCCAAATAATATTCCTTTACGTGCTAAGGGGTATCTAGAGAGTGGGATAGGTTTAATAACTACCCTAACCCTAACGCGTACCCTAACCCTAACCCCTACCCTAAACCTAACACGTACTCTAATCCTAACCCATACCCTAAAATGAGCCCTAACCCTAACCCTAACCCTAACCCATACCCTACACTGTACATGGACCCCTCCCCGAACCCGTACCCTAAGCCGTACCCTATCCCTAACCCAAAGCCTAACCCTAACCCTAGGCTACCCTTGACTGCTTCTGCCTCCAATAGATTTCCTAAGCAGTAGTGTTTTAAGGAACAGCTTAAAAAGAGAATCCTAATGTGATTTCTTTATAATGGGTGTGTTCCTTATCTTATCCTAGTGTCTAAACTCTTCTCCATGGCTGGACCCCCAAATAATATTCCTTTACGTGCTAAGGGGTATCTAGAGAGTGGGATAGGTTTAATAACTACCCTAACCCTAAGCCCTACCCTAACCCTAACCCCTACCCTAACCCTAACACGTACCCTAATCCTAACCCGTACCCTAAACCGAGCCCTAACCCTAACACTAACCCTAACCCTAACCCTAACCCATACCCTACACCGTACACGGACCCCTCCCCGAACCCGTACCCTAAGCCGTACCCTAACCCTAACCCTAAGCCTAACCCTAACCCTAGGCTACCCTTGACTGCTTCTGCCTCCAATAGATTTCCTAAGCACTAGTGTTTTAAGGAACAGCTTAAAAAGAGAATCCTAATGTGATTTCTGTATAATGGGTGTGTTCCTTATCTTATCCTAGTGTCTAAACTCTTCTCCATGGCTGGACCCCCAAATAATATTCCTTTACGTGCTAAGGGGTATCTAGAGAGTGGGATAGGTTTAATAACTACCCTAACCCTAACCCCTACCCTAACCCTAACCCCTACCCTAACCCTAACACGTACCCTAATCCTAACCCGTACCCTAAACCGAGCCCTAACCCTAACACTAACCCTAACCCTAACCCTAACCCATACCCTACACCGTACACGGACCCCTCCCCGAACCCGTACCCTAAGCCGTACCCTAACCCTAACCCTAAGCCTAACCCTAACCCTAGGCTACCCTTGACTGCTTCTGCCTCCAATACATTTCCTAAGCAGTAGTGTTTTAAGGAACAGCTTAAAAAGAGAATCCTAATGTGATTTCTTTATAATGGGTGTGTTCCTTATCTTATCCTAGTGTCTAAACTCTTCTCCATGGCTGGACCCCCAAATAATATTCCTTTACGTGCTAAGGGGTATCTAGAGAGTGGGATAGGTTTAATAACTACCCTAACCCTAACCCCTACCCTAACCCTAACCCCTACCCTAACCCTAACACTTACCCTAATCCTAACCCGTACCCTAAACCTAGCCCTAACCCTAACACTAACCCTAACCCTAACCCTAACCCATACCCTACACCGTACACGGACCCCTCCCCGAACCCGTACCCTAAGCCGTACCCTAACCCTAACCCTAAGCCTAACCCTAACCCTAGGCTACCCTTGACTGCTTCTGCCTCCAATAGATTTCCTAAGCACTAGTGTTTTAAGGAACAGCTTAAAAAGAGAATCCTAATGTGATTTCTTTATAATGGGAGTGTTCCTTATCTAATCCTAGTGTGTAAACTCTTCTCCATGGCTGGACCCACAAATAATATTCCTTTACGTGCTAAGGGTTATCTAGAGAATGGGATAGGTTTAATAACAACCCTAACCCTAACGCGTATCCTAACCCTAACCCCTACCCTAACCCTAACATGTACCCTAATCCTAACCCGTACCCTAAACCGAGCCCTAACCCTAACACTAACCCTAACCCTAACCCATACCCTACACCGTACACGGACCCCTCACCGAACCCGTACCCTAAGCCGTACCCTAACCCTAACCCTAAGCCTAACCCTAACCCTAGGCTACCCCTGACTGCTTCTGCCTCCAATAGATTTCCTAAGCACTAGTGTTTTAAGGAACAGCTTAAAAAGAGAATCCTAATGTGATTTCTTTATAATGGGTGTGTTCCTTATCTTATCCTAGTGTGTAAACTCTTCTCCATGGCTGGACCCTCAAATAATATTCCTTTACGTGCTAAGGGTTATCTAGAGAATGGGATAGGTTTAATAACAACCCTAACCCTAACGCGTACCCTAACCCTAACCCCTACCCTAACCCTAACATGTACCCTAATCCTAAACCGTACCCTAAACCGAGCCCTAACCCTAACACTAACCCTAACCCTAACCCTAACCCATACCCTACACCGTACACGGACTCCTCCCCGAACCCGTACCCTAAGCCGTACCCTAACCCTAACCCTAAGCCTAACCCTAACCCTAGGCTACCCTTGACAGCTTCTGCTTCGAATAGATTTCCTAAGCACTAGTGTTTTAAGGAACAGCTTAAAAAGAGAATCCTAATGTGATTTCTTTATAATGGGTGTGTTCCTTATCTTATCCTAGTGTCTAAATTTTTCTCCATGGCTGGACCCCCAAATAATATTCCTTTACGTGCTAAGGGGTATCTAGAGAGTGGGATAGGTTTAATAACTACCCTAACCCTAACGCGTACCCTAACCCTAACCCCTACCCTAAACCTAACACGTACTCTAATCCTAACCCATACCCTAAAATGAGCCCTAACCCTAACCCTAACCCTAACCCATACCCTACACTGTACATGGACCCCTCCCCGAACCCGTACCCTAAGCCGTACCCTATCCCTAACCCAAAGCCTAACCCTAACCCTAGGCTACCCTTGACTGCTTCTGCCTCCAATAGATTTCCTAAGCAGTAGTGTTTTAAGGAACAGCTTAAAAAGAGAATCCTAATGTGATTTCTTTATAATGGGTGTGTTCCTTATCTTATCCTAGTGTCTAAACTCTTCTCCATGGCTGGACCCCCAAATAATATTCCTTTACGTGCTAAGGGGTATCTAGAGAGTGGGATAGGTTTAATAACTACCCTAACCCTAAGCCCTACCCTAACCCTAACCCCTACCCTAACCCTAACACGTACCCTAATCCTAACCCGTACCCTAAACCGAGCCCTAACCCTAACACTAACCCTAACCCTAACCCTAACCCATACCCTACACCGTACACGGACCCCTCCCCGAACCCGTACCCTAAGCCGTACCCTAACCCTAACCCTAAGCCTAACCCTAACCCTAGGCTACCCTTGACTGCTTCTGCCTCCAATAGATTTCCTAAGCACTAGTGTTTTAAGGAACAGCTTAAAAAGAGAATCCTAATGTGATTTCTGTATAATGGGTGTGTTCCTTATCTTATCCTAGTGTCTAAACTCTTCTCCATGGCTGGACCCCCAAATAATATTCCTTTACGTGCTAAGGGGTATCTAGAGAGTGGGATAGGTTTAATAACTACCCTAACCCTAACCCCTACCCTAACCCTAACCCCTACCCTAACCCTAACACGTACCCTAATCCTAACCCGTACCCTAAACCGAGCCCTAACCCTAACACTAACCCTAACCCTAACCCTAACCCATACCCTACACCGTACACGGACCCCTCCCCGAACCCGTACCCTAAGCCGTACCCTAACCCTAACCCTAAGCCTAACCCTAACCCTAGGCTACCCTTGACTGCTTCTGCCTCCAATACATTTCCTAAGCACTAGTGTTTTAAGGAACAGCTTAAAAAGAGAATCCTAATGTGATTTCTTTATAATGGGTGTGTTCCTTATCTTATCCTAGTGTCTAAATTCTTCTCCATGGCTGGACCCCAAATAATATTCCTTTACGTGCTAAGGGGTATCTAGAGAGTGGGATAGGTTTAATAACTACCCTAACCCTAACGCGTACCCTAACCCTAACCCCTACCCTAAACCTAACACGTACTCTAATCCTAACCCATACCCTAAAATGAGCCATAACCCTAACACTAACCCTAACCCTAACCCTAACCCATACCCTACACCGTACACGGACCCCTCCCCGAACCCGTACCCTAAGCCGTACCCTAACCCTAACCCTAAGCCTAACCCTAACCCTAGGCTACCCTTGACTGCTTCTGCCTCCAATAGATTTCCTAAGCACTAGTGTTTTAAGGAACAGCTTAAAAAGAGAATCCTAATGTGATTTCTTTATAATGGGTGTGTTCCTTATCTTATCCTAGTGTGTAAACTCTTCGCCATGGCTGGACCCTCAAATAATATTCCTTTACGTGCTAAGGGTTATCTAGAGAATGGGATAGGTTTAATAACAACCCTATCCCTAACGCGTACCCTAACCCTAACCCCTACCCTAACCCTAACATGTACCCTAATCCTAAACCGTACCCTAAACCGAGCCCTAACCCTAACACTAACCCTAACCCTAACCCTAACCCATACCCTACACCGTACACGGACTCCTCCCCGAACCCGCACCCTAAGCCGTACCCTAACCCTAACCCTAAGCCTAACCCTAACCCTAGGCTACCCTTGACAGCTTCTGCTTCCAATAGATTTCCTAAGCACTAGTGTTTTAAGGAACAGCTTAAAAAGAGAATCCTAATGTGATTTCTTTATAATGGGTGTGTTCCTTATCTTATCCTAGTGTCTAAATTTTTCTCCATGGCTGGACCCCCAAATAATATTCCTTTACGTGCTAAGGGGTATCTAGAGAGTGGGATAGGTTTAATAACTACCCTAACCCTAACGCGTACCCTAACCCTAACCCCTACCCTAAACCTAACACGTACTCTAATCCTAACCCATACCCTAAAATGAGCCCTAACCCTAACCCTAACCCTAACCCATACCCTACACTGTACATGGACCCCTCCCCGAACCCGTACCCTAAGCCGTACCCTATCCCTAACCCTAAGCCTAACCCTAACCCTAGGCTACCCTTGACTGCTTCTGCCTCCAATAGATTTCCTAAGCAGTAGTGTTTTAAGGAACAGCTTAAAAAGAGAATCCTAATGTGATTTCTTTATAATGGGTGTGTTCCTTATCTTATCCTAGTGTCTAAACTCTTCTCCATGGCTGGACCCCCAAATAATATTCCTTTACGTGCTAAGGGGTATCTAGAGAGTGGGATAGGTTTAATAACTACCCTAACCCTAACCCCTACCCTAACCCTAACCCCTACCCTAACCCTAACACTTACCCTAATCCTAACCCGTACCCTAAACCGAGCCCTAACCCTAACACTAACCCTAACCCTAACCCTAACCCATACCCTACACCGTACACGGACCCCTCCCCGAACCCGTACCCTAAGCCGTACCCTAACCCTAACCCTAAGCCTAACCCTAACCCTAGGCTACCCTTGACTGCTTCTGCCTCCAATAGATTTCCTAAGCACTAGTGTTTTAAGGAACAGCTTAAAAAGAGAATCCTAATGTGATTTCTTTATAATGGAGTGTTCCTTATCTAATCCTAGTGTGTAAACTCTTCTCCATGGCTGGACCCCCAAATAATATTCCTTTACGTGCTAAGGGTTATCTAGAGAATGGGATAGGTTTAATAACAACCCTAACCCTAACGCGTATCCTAACCCTAACCCCTACCCTAACCCTAACATGTACCCTAATCCTAACCCGTACCCTAAACCGAGCCCTAACCCTAACACTAACCCTAACCCTAACCCATACCCTACACCGTACACGGACCCCTCACCGAACCCGTACCCTAAGCCGTACCCTAACCCTAACCCTAAGCCTAACCCTAACCCTAGGCTACCCTTGACTGTTTCTGCCTCCAATAGTTTTCCTAAGCACTAGTGTTTTAAGGAACAGCTTAAAAAGAGAATCCTAATGTGATTTCTTTATAATGGGTGTGTTGCTTATCTTATCCTAGTGTCTAAACTCTTCTCCATGGCTGGACCTCCAAATAATATTCCTTTACGTGCTAAGGGGTATCTAGAGAGTGGGATAGGTTTAATAACTACCCTAACCCTAACACGTACCCTAACCCTAACCCCTACCCTAACCCTAACACGTACCCTAATCCTAACCCGTACCCTAAAACGAGCCCTAACCCTAACACTAACCCTAACCCTAACCCATACCCTACACCGTACACGGACCCCTCACCGAACCAGTACCCTAAGCCGTACCCTAACCCTAACCCTAAGCCTAACCCTAACCCTGGGCTACCTTTGACTGCTTCTGCCTCCAATAGATTTCCTAAGCACTAGTGTTTTAAGGAACAGCTTAAAAAGAGAATCCTAATGTGATTTCTTTATAATGGGAGTGTTCCTTATCTAATCCTAGTGTGTAAACTCTTCTCCATGGCTGGACCCCCAAATAATATTCCTTTACGTGCTAAGGGTTATCTAGAGAATGGGATAGGTTTAATAACAACCCTAACCCTAACGCGTATCCTAACCCTAACCCCTACCCTAACCCTAACATGTACCCTAATCCTAACCCGTACCCTAAACCGAGCCCTAACCCTAACACTAACCCTAACCCTAACCCATACCCTACACCGTACACGGACCCCTCACCGAACCTGTACCCTAAGCCGTACCCTAACCCTAACCCTAAGCCTAACCCTAACCCTAGGCTACCTTTGACTGCTTCTGCCTCCAATAGATTTCCTAAGCACTAGTGTTTTAAGGAACAGCTTAAAAAGAGAATCCTAATGTGATTTCTTTATAATGGGAGTGTTCCTTATCTAATCCTAGTGTGTAAACTCTTCTCCATGGCTGGACACCCAAATAATATTCCTTTACGTGCTAAGGGTTATGTAGAGAATGGGATAGGTTTAATAACAACCCTAACCCTAACGCGTATCCTAACCCTAACCCCTACCCTAACCCTAACATGTACCCTAATCCTAACCCGTACCCTAAACCGAGCCCTAACCCTAACACTAACCCTAACCCTAACCCATACCCTACACCGTACACGGACCCCTCACCGAACCTGTACCCTAAGCCGTACCCTAACCCTAACCCTAAGCCTAACCCTAACCCTAGGCTACCTTTGACTGCTTCTGCCTCCAATAGATTTCCTAAGCACTAGTGTTTTAAGGAACAGCTTAAAAAGAGAATCCTAATGTGATTTCTTTATAATGGGTGTGTTCCTTATCTTATCCTAGTGTCTAAATTCTTCTCCATGGCTGGACCCCAAATAATATTCCTTTACGTGCTAAGGGGTATCTAGAGAGTGGGATAGGTTTAATAACTACCCTAACCCTAACGCGTACCCTAACCCTAACCCCTACCCTAAACCTAACACGTACTCTAATCCTAACCCGTACCCTAAAATGAGCCCTAACCCTAACACTAACCCTAACCCTAACCCTAACCCATACCCTACACCGTACACGGACCCCTCCCCGAACCCGTACCCTAAGCCGTACCCTAACCCTAACCCTAAGCCTAACCCTAACCCTAGGCTACCCTTGACTGCTTCTGCCTCCAATAGATTTCCTAAGCACTAGTGTTTTAAGGAACAGCTTAAAAAGAGAATCCTAATGTGATTTCTGTATAATGGGTGTGTTCCTTATCTTATCCTAGTGTCTAAACTCTTCTCCATGGCTGGACCCCCAAATAATATTCCTTTACGTGCTAAGGGGTATCTAGAGAGTGGGATAGGTTTAATAACTACCCTAACCCTAACCCCTACCCTAACCCTAACCCCTACCCTAACCCTAACACGTACCCTAATCCTAACCCATACCCTAAACCGAGCCCTAACCCTAACACTAACCCTAACCCTAACCCTAACCCATACCCTACACCGTACACGGACCCCTCCCCGAACCCGTACCCTAAGCCGTACCCTAACCCTAACCCTAAGCCTAACCCTAACCCTAGGCTACCCTTGACTGCTTCTGCCTCCAATAGATTTCCTAAGCACTAGTGTTTTAAGGAACAGCTTAAAAAGAGAATCCTAATGTGATTTCTTTATAATGGGTGTGTTCCTTATCTTATCCTAGTGTCTAAATTCTTCTCCATGGCTGGACCCCAAATAATATTCCTTTACGTGCTAAGGGGTATCTAGAGAGTGGGATAGGTTTAATAACTACCCTAACCCTAACGCGTACCCTAACCCTAACCCCTACCCTAAACCTAACACGTACTCTAATCCTAACCCGTACCCTAAAATGAGCCCTAACCCTAACACTAACCCTAACCCTAACCCTAACCCATACCCTACACCGTACACGGACCCCTCCCCGAACCCGTACCCTAAGCCGTACCCTAACCCTAACCCTAAGCCTAACCCTAACCCGAGGCTACCCTTGACTGCTTCTGCCTCCAATAGATTTCCTAAGCACTAGTGTTTTAAGGAACAGCTTAAAAAGAGAATCCTAATGTGATTTCTTTATAATGGGTGTGTTCCTTATCTTATCCTAGTGTGTAAACTCTTCTCCATGGCTGGACCCTCAAATAATATTCCTTTACGTGCTAAGGGTTATCTAGAGAACGGGATAGGTTTAATAACAACCCTAACCCTAACGCGTACCCTAACCCTAACCCCTACCCTAACCCTAACATGTACCCTAATCCTAAACCGTACCCTAAACCGAGCCCTAACCCTAACACTAACCCTAACCCTAACCCTAACCCATACCCTACACCGTACACGGACTCCTCCCCGAACCCGTACCCTAAGCCGTACCCTAACCCTAACCCTAAGCCTAACCCTAACCCTAGGCTACCCTTGACAGCTTCTGCTTCCAATAGATTTCCTAAGCACTAGTGTTTTAAGGAACAGCTTAAAAAGAGAATCCTAATGTGATTTCTTTATAATGGGTGTGTTCCTTATCTTATCCTAGTGTCTAAATTTTTCTCCATGGCTGGACCCCCAAATAATATTCCTTTACGTGCTAAGGGGTATCTAGAGAGTGGGATAGGTTTAATAACTACCCTAACCCTAACGCGTACCCTAACCCTAACCCCTACCCTAAACCTAACACGTACTCTAATCCTAACCCATACCCTAAAATGAGCCCTAACCCTAACCCTAACCCTAACCCATACCCTACACTGTACATGGACCCCTCCCCGAACCCGTACCCTAAGCCGTACCCTATCCCTAACCCTAAGCCTAACCCTAACCCTAGGCTACCCTTGACTGCTTCTGCCTCCAATAGATTTCCTATGCAGTAGTGTTTTAAGGAACAGCTTAAAAAGAGAATCCTAATGTGATTTCTTTATAATGGGTGTGTTCCTTATCTTATCCTAGTGTCTAAACTCTTCTCCATGGCTGGACCCCCAAATAATATTCCTTTACGTGCTAAGGGGTATCTAGAGAGTGGGATAGGTTTAATAACTACCCTAACCCTAACGTGTACCCTAACCCTAACCCCTACCCTAAACCTAACACGTACCCTAATCCTAACCCGTACCCTAAAATGAGCCCTAACCCTAACACTAACCCTAACCCTAACCCTAACCCATACCCTACACCGTACACGGACCCCTCCCCGAACCCGTACCCTAAGCCGTACCCTAACCCTAACCCTAAGCCTAACCCTAACCCTAGGCTACCCTTGACTGCTTCTGCCTCCAATAGATTTCCTAAGCACTAGTGTTTTAAGGAACAGCTTAAAAAGAGAATCCTAATGTGATTTCTGTATAATGGGTGTGTTCCTTATCTTATCCTAGTGTCTAAACTCTTCTCCATGGCTGGACCCCCAAATAATATTCCTTTACGTGCTAAGGGGTATCTAGAGAGTGGGATAGGTTTAATAACTACCCTAACCCTAACCCCTACCCTAACCCTAACCCCTACCCTAAACCTAACACGTACCCTAATCCTAACCCGTACCCTAAACCGAGCCCTAACCCTAACACTAACCCTAACCCTAACCCTAACCCATACCCTACACCGTACACGGACCCCTCCCCGAACCCGTACCCTAAGCCGTACCCTAACCCTAACCCTAAGCCTAACCCTAACCCTAGGCTACCCTTGACTGCTTCTGCCTCCAATAGATTTCCTAAGCACTAGTGTTTTAAGGAACAGCTTAAAAAGAGAATCCTAATGTGATTTCTTTATAATGGGTGTGTTCCTTATCTTATCCTAGTGTCTAAATTCTTCTCCATGGCTGGACCCCAAATAATATTCCTTTACGTGCTAAGGGGTATCTAGAGAGTGGGATAGGTTTAATAACTACCCTAACCCTAACGCGTACCCTAACCCTAACCCCTACCCTAAACCTAACACGTACTCTAATCCTAACCCGTACCCTAAAATGAGCCCTAACCCTAACACTAACCCTAACCCTAACCCTAACCCATACCCTACACCGTACACGGACCCCTCCCCGAACCCGTACCCTAAGCCGTACCCTAACCCTAACCCTAAGCCTAACCCTAACCCTAGGCTACCCTTGACTGCTTCTGCCTCCAATAGATTTCCTAAGCACTAGTGTTTTAAGGAACAGCTTAAAAAGAGAATCCTAATGTGATTTCTTTATAATGGGTGTGTTCCTTATCTTATCCTAGTGTGTAAACTCTTCTCCATGGCTGGACCCCCAAATAATATTCCTTTACGTGCTAAGGGGTATCTAGAGAGTGGGATAGGTTTAATAACTACCCTAACCCTAACGCGTACCCTAACCCTAACCCCTACCCTAAACCTAACACGTACTCTAATCCTAACCCATACCCTAAAATGAGCCCTAACCCTAACCCTAACCCTAACCCATACCCTACACTGTACATGGACCCCTCCCCGAACCCGTACCCTAAGCCGTACCCTATCCCTAACCCTAAGCCTAACCCTAACCCTAGGCTACCCTTGACTGCTTCTGCCTCCAATAGATTTCCTAAGCAGTAGTGTTTTAAGGAACAGCTTAAAAAGAGAATCCTAATGTGATTTCTTTATAATGGGTGTGTTCCTTATCTTATCCTAGTGTCTAAACTCTTCTCCATGGCTGGACCCCCAAATAATATTCCTTTACGTGCTAAGGGGTATCTAGAGAGTGGGATAGGTTTAATAACTACCCTAACCCTAAGCCCTACCCTAACCCTAACCCCTACCCTAACCCTAACACGTACCCTAATCCTAACCCGTACCCTAAACCGAGCCCTAACCCTAACACTAACCCTAACCCTAACCCTAACCCATACCCTACACCGTACACGGACCCCTCCCCGAACCCGTACCCTAAGCCGTACCCTAACCCTAACCCTAAGCCTAACCCTAACCCTAGGCTACCCTTGACTGCTTCTGCCTCCAATAGATTTCCTAAGCACTAGTGTTTTAAGGAACAGCTTAAAAAGAGAATCCTAATGTGATTTCTGTATAATGGGTGTGTTCCTTATCTTATCCTAGTGTCTAAACTCTTCTCCATGGCTGGACCCCCAAATAATATTCCTTTACGTGCTAACGGGTATCTAGAGAGTGGGATAGGTTTAATAACTACCCTAACCCTAACCCCTACCCTAACCCTAACCCCTACCCTAACCCTAACACGTACCCTAATCCTAACCCGTACCCTAAACCGAGCCCTAACCCTAACACTAACCCTAACCCTAACCCTAACCCATACCCTACACCGTACACGGACCCCTCCCCGAACCCGTACCCTAAGCCGTACCCTAACCCTAACCCTAAGCCTAACCCTAACCCTAGGCTACCCTTGACTGCTTCTGCCTCCAATAGATTTCCTAAGCACTAGTGTTTTAAGGAACAGCTTAAAAAGAGAATCCTAATGTGATTTCTTTATAATGGGTGTGTTCCTTATCTTATCCTAGTGTCTAAATTCTTCTCCATGGCTGGACCCCAAATAATATTCCTTTAAGTGCTAAGGGGTATCTAGAGAGTGGGATAGGTTTAATAACTACCCTAACCCTAACGCGTACCCTAACCCTAACCCCTACCCTAAACCTAACACGTACTCTAATCCTAACCCGTACCCTAAAATGAGCCCTAACCCTAACACTAACCCTAACCCTAACCCTAACCCATACCCTACACCGTACACGGACCCCTCCCCGAACCCGTACCCTAAGCCGTACCCTAACCCTAACCCTAAGCCTAACCCTAACCCTAGGCTACCCTTGACTGCTTCTGCCTCCAATAGATTTCCTAAGCACTAGTGTTTTAAGGAACAGCTTAAAAAGAGAATCCTAATGTGATTTCTTTATAATGGGTGTGTTCCTTATCTTATCCTAGTGTCTAAATTTTTCTCCATGGCTGGACCCCCAAATAATATTCCTTTACGTGCTAAGGGGTATCTAGAGAGTGGGATAGGTTTAATAACTACCCTAACCCTAACGCGTACCCTAACCCTAACCCCTACCCTAAACCTAACACGTACTCTAATCCTAACCCATACCCTAAAATGAGCCCTAACCCTAACCCTAACCCTAACCCATACCCTACACTGTACATGGACCCCTCCCCGAACCCGTACCCTAAGCCGTACCCTATCCCTAACCCTAAGCCTAACCCTAACCCTAGGCTACCCTTGACTGCTTCTGCCTCCAATAGATTTCCTAAGCAGTAGTGTTTTAAGGAACAGCTTAAAAAGAGAATCCTAATGTGATTTCTTTATAATGGGTGTGTTCCTTATCTTATCCTAGTGTCTAAACTCTTCTCCATGGCTGGACCCCCAAATAATATTCCTTTACGTGCTAAGGGGTATCTAGAGAGTGGGATAGGTTTAATAACTACCCTAACCCTAACCCCTACCCTAACCCTAACCCCTATCCTAACCCTAACACTTACCCTAATCCTAACCCGTACCCTAAACCGAGCCCTAACCCTAACACTAACCCTAACCCTAACCCTAACCCATACCCTACACCGTACACGGACCCCTCCCCGAACCCGTACCCTAAGCCGTACCCTAACCCTAACCCTAAGCCTAACCCTAACCCTAGGCTACCCTTGACTGCTTCTGCCTCCAATAGATTTCCTAAGCACTAGTGTTTTAAGGAACAGCTTAAAAAGAGAATCCTAATGTGATTTCTTTATAATGGGAGTGTTCCTTATCTAATCCTAGTGTGTAAACTCTTCTCCATGGCTGGACCCCCAAATAATATTCCTTTACGTGCTAAGGGTTATCTAGAGAATGGGATAGGTTTAATAACAACCCTAAACCTAACGCGTATCCTAACCCTAACCCCTACCCTAACCCTAACATGTACCCTAATCCTAACCCGTACCCTAAACCGAGCCCTAACCCTAACACTAACCCTAACCCTAACCCATACCCTACACCGTACACGGACCCCTCACCGAACCCGTACCCTAAGCCGTACCCTAACCCTAACCCTAAGCCTAACCCTAACCCTAGGCTACCCTTGACTGTTTCTGCCTCCAATAGTTTTCCTAAGCACTAGTGTTTTAAGGAACAGCTTAAAAAGAGAATCCTAATGTGATTTCTTTATAATGGGTGTGTTGCTTATCTTATCCTAGTGTCTAAACTCTTCTCCATGGCTGGACCTCCAAATAATATTCCTTTACGTGCTAAGGGGTATCTAGAGAGTGGGATAGGTTTAATAACTACCCTAACCCTAACACGTACCCTAACCCTAACCCCTACCCTAACCCTAACACGTACCCTAATCCTAACCCGTACCCTAAAACGAGCCCTAACCCTAACACTAACCCTAACCCTAACCCATACCCTACACCGTACACGGACCCCTCACCGAACCAGTACCCTAAGCCGTACCCTAACCCTAACCCTAAGCCTAACCCTAACCCTGGGCTACCTTTGACTGCTTCTGCCTCCAATAGATTTCCTAAGCACTAGTGTTTTAAGGAACAGCTTAAAAAGAGAATCCTAATGTGATTTCTTTATAATGGGAGTGTTCCTTATCTAATCCTAGTGTGTAAACTCTTCTCCATGGCTGGACCCCCAAATAATATTCCTTTACGTGCTAAGGGTTATCTAGAGAATGGGATAGGTTTAATAACAACCCTAACCCTAACGCGTATCCTAACCCTAACCCCTACCCTAACCCTAACATGTACCCTAATCCTAACCCGTACCCTAAACCGAGCCCTAACCCTAACACTAACCCTAACCCTAACCCATACCCTACACCGTACACGGACCCCTCACCGAACCTGTACCCTAAGCCGTACCCTAACCCTAACCCTAAGCCTAACCCTAACCCTAGGCTACCTTTGACTGCTTCTGCCTCCAATAGATTTCCTAAGCACTAGTGTTTTAAGGAACAGCTTAAAAAGAGAATCCTAATGTGATTTCTTTATAATGGGAGTGTTCCTTATCTAATCCTAGTGTGTAAACTCTTCTCCATGGCTGGACCCCCAAATAATATTCCTTTACGTGCTAAGGGTTATCTAGAGAATGGGATAGGTTTAATAACAACCCTAACCCTAACGCGTATCCTAACCCTAACCCCTACCCTAACCCTAACATGTACCCTAATCCTAACCCGTACCCTAAACCGAGCCCTAACCCTAACACTAACCCTAACCCTAACCCATACCCTACACCGTACACGGACCCCTCACCGAACCTGTACCCTAAGCCGTACCCTAACCCTAACCCTAAGCCTAACCCTAACCCTAGGCTACCTTTGACTGCTTCTGCCTCCAATAGATTTCCTAAGCACTAGTGTTTTAAGGAACAGCTTAAAAAGAGAATCCTAATGTGATTTCTTTATAATGGGTGTGTTCCTTATCTTATCCTAGTGTCTAAATTCTTCTCCATGGCTGGACCCCAAATAATATTCCTTTACGTGCTAAGGGGTATCTAGAGAGTGGGATAGGTTTAATAACTACCCTAACCCTAACGCGTACCCTAACCCTAACCCCTACCCTAAACCTAACACGTACTCTAATCCTAACCCGTACCCTAAAATGAGCCCTAACCCTAACACTAACCCTAACCCTAACCCTAACCCATACCCTACACCGTACACGGACCCCTCCCCGAACCCGTACCCTAAGCCGTACCCTAACCCTAACCCTAAGCCTAACCCTAACCCTAGGCTACCCTTGACTGCTTCTGCCTCCAATAGATTTCCTAAGCACTAGTGTTTTAAGGAACAGCTTAAAAAGAGAATCCTAATGTGATTTCTGTATAATGGGTGTGTTCCTTATCTTATCCTAGTATCTAAACTCTTCTCCATGGCTGGACCCCCAAATAATATTCCTTTACGTGCTAAGGGGTATCTAGAGAGTGGGATAGGTTTAATAACTACCCTAACCCTAACCCCTACCCTAACCCTAACCCCTACCCTAACCCTAACACGTACCCTAATCCTAACCCATACCCTAAACCGAGCCCTAACCCTAACACTAACCCTAACCCTAACCCTAACCCATACCCTACACCGTACACGGACCCCTCCCCGAACCCGTACCCTAAGCCGTACCCTAACCCTAACCCTAAGCCTAACCCTAACCCTAGGCTACCCTTGACTGCTTCTGCCTCCAATAGATTTCCTAAGCACTAGTGTTTTAAGGAACAGCTTAAAAAGAGAATCCTAATGTGATTTCTTTATAATGGGTGTGTTCCTTATCTTATCCTAGTGTCTAAATTCTTCTCCATGGCTGGACCCCAAATAATATTCCTTTACGTGCTAAGGGGTATCTAGAGAGTGGGATAGGTTTAATAACTACCCTAACCCTAACGCGTACCCTAACCCTAACCCCTACCCTAAACCTAACACGTACTCTAATCTTAACCCGTACCCTAAAATGAGCCCTAACCCTAACACTAACCCTAACCCTAACCCTAACCCATACCCTACACCGTACACGGACCCCTCCCCGAACCCGTACCCTAAGCCGTACCCTAACCCTAACCCTAAGCCTAACCCTAACCCGAGGCTACCCTTGACTGCTTCTGCCTCCAATAGATTTCCTAAGCACTAGTGTTTTAAGGAACAGCTTAAAAAGAGAATCCTAATGTGATTTCTTTATAATGGGTGTGTTCCTTATCTTATCCTAGTGTGTAAACTCTTCTCCATGGCTGGACCCTCAAATAATATTCCTTTACGTGCTAAGGGTTATCTAGAGAACGGGATAGGTTTAATAACAACCCTAACCCTAACGCGTACCCTAACCCTAACCCCTACCCTAACCCTAACATGTACCCTAATCCTAAACCGTACCCTAAACCGAGCCCTAACCCTAACACTAACCCTAACCCTAACCCTAACCCATACCCTACACCGTACACGGACTCCTCCCCGAACCCGTACCCTAAGCCGTACCCTAACCCTAACCCTAAGCCTAACCCTAACCCTAGGCTACCCTTGACAGCTTCTGCTTCCAATAGATTTCCTAAGCACTAGTGTTTTAAGGAACAGCTTAAAAAGAGAATCCTAATGTGATTTCTTTATAATGGGTGTGTTCCTTATCTTATCCTAGTGTCTAAATTTTTCTCCATGGCTGGACCCCCAAATAATATTCCTTTACGTGCTAAGGGGTATCTAGAGAGTGGGATAGGTTTAATAACTACCCTAACCCTAACGCGTACCCTAACCCTAACCCCTACCCTAAACCTAACACGTACTCTAATCCTAACCCATACCCTAAAATGAGCCCTAACCCTAACCCTAACCCTAACCCATACCCTACACTGTACATGGACCCCTCCCCGAACCCGTACCCTAAGCCGTACCCTATCCCTAACCCTAAGCCTAACCCTAACCCTAGGCTACCCTTGACTGCTTCTGCCTCCAATAGATTTCCTATGCAGTAGTGTTTTAAGGAACAGCTTAAAAAGAGAATCCTAATGTGATTTCTTTATAATGGGTGTGTTCCTTATCTTATCCTAGTGTCTAAACTCTTCTCCATGGCTGGACCCCCAAATAATATTCCTTTACGTGCTAAGGGGTATCTAGAGAGTGGGATAGGTTTAATAACTACCCTAACCCTAACGTGTACCCTAACCCTAACCCCTACCCTAAACCTAACACGTACCCTAATCCTAACCCGTACCCTAAAATGAGCCCTAACCCTAACACTAACCCTAACCCTAACCCTAACCCATACCCTACACCGTACACGGACCCCTCCCCGAACCCGTACCCTAAGCCGTACCCTAACCCTAACCCTAAGCCTAACCCTAACCCTAGGCTACCCTTGACTGCTTCTGCCTCCAATAGATTTCCTAAGCACTAGTGTTTTAAGGAACAGCTTAAAAAGAGAATCCTAATGTGATTTCTGTATAATGGGTGTGTTCCTTATCTTATCCTAGTGTCTAAACTCTTCTCCATGGCTGGACCCCCAAATAATATTCCTTTACGTGCTAAGGGGTATCTAGAGAGTGGGATAGGTTTAATAACTACCCTAACCCTAACCCCTACCCTAACCCTAACCCCTACCCTAACCCTAACACGTACCCTAATCCTAACCCGTACCCTAAACCGAGCCCTAACCCTAACACTAACCCTAACCCTAACCCTAACCCATACCCTACACTGTACATGGACCCCTCCCCGAACCCGTACCCTAAGCCGTACCCTATCCCTAACCCTAAGCCTAACCCTAACCCTAGGCTACCCTTGACTTCTTCTGCCTCCAATAGATTTCCTAAGCACTAGTGTTTTAAGGAACAGCTTAAAAACAGAATCCTAATGTGATTTCTTTATAATGGGTGTGTTCCTTATCTTATCCTAGTGTCTAAACTCTTCTCCATGGCTGGACCCCCAAATAATATTCCTTTACGTGCTAAGGGGTATCTAGAGAGTGGGATAGGTTTAATAACTACCCTAACCCGAACCCCTACCCTAACCCCTACCCTAACCCTAACACGTAACCTAATCCTAACCCGTACCCTAAACCGAGCCCTAACCCTAACACTAACCCTAACCCTAACCCATACCCTACACCGTACACGGACCCCTCACCGAACCCGTACCCTAAGCCGTACCCTAACCCTAACCCTAAGCCTAACCCTAACCCTAGGCTACCCTTGACTGCTTCTACCTCCAATAGATTTCCTAAGCACTAGTGTTTTAAGGAACAGCTTAAAAAGAGAATCCTAATGTGATTTCTTTATAATGGGTGTGTTCCTTATCTTATCCTAGTGTCTAAACTCTTCTCCATGGCTGGACCCCCAAATAATATTCCTTTACGTGCTAAGGGGTATCTAGAGAGTGAGATAGGTTTAATAACTACCCTAACCCTAACACGTACCCTAACCCTAACCCCTACCCTAACCCTAACACGTACCCTAATCCTAACCCGTACCCTAAAACGAGCCCTAACCCTAACACTAACCCTAACCCTAACCCATACCCTACACCGTACACGGACCCCTCACCGAACCCGTACCCTAAGCCGTACCCTAACCCTAACCCTAAGCCTAACCGTAACCCTAGGCTACCTTTGACTGCTTCTGCCTCCAATAGATTTCCTAAGCACTAGTGTTTTAAGGAACAGCTTAAAAAGAGAATCCTAATATGATTTCTTTATAATGGGTGTGTTCCTTATCTTATCCTAGTGTCTAAATTCTTCTCCATGGCTGGACCCCAAATAATATTCCTTTACGTGCTAAGGGGTATCTAGAGAGTGGGATAGGTTTAATAACTACCCTAACCCTAACGCGTACCCTTACCCTAACCCCTACCCTAAACCTAACACGTACTCTAATCCTAACCCGTACCCTAAAATGAGCCCTAACCCTAACACTAACCCTAACCCTAACCCTAACCCATACCCTACACCGTACACGGACCCCTCCCCGAACCCGTACCCTAAGCCGTACCCTAACCCTATCCCTAGGCTACCCTTGACTGCTTCTGCCTCCAATAGATTTCCTAAGCACTAGTGTTTTAAGGAACAGCTTAAAAAGAGAATCCTAATGTGATTTCTGTATAATGGGTGTGTTCCTTATCTTATCCTAGTGTGGAAACTCTTCTCCATGGCTGGACCCTCAAATAATATTCCTTTACGTGCTAAGGGTTATGTAGAGAATGGGATAGGTTTAATAACAACCCTAACCCTAACGCGTATCCTAACCCTAACCCCTACCCTAACCCTAACATGTACCCTAATCCTAAACCGTACCCTAAACCGAGCCCTAACCCTAACCCTAACACTAACCCTAACCCTAACCCATACCCTACACCGTACACGGACTCCTCCCCGAACCCGTACCCTAAGCCGTACCCTAACCCTAACCCTAAGCCTAACCCTAACCCTAGGCTACCCTTGACAGCTTCTGCTTCCAATAGATTTCCTAAGCACTAGTGTTTTAAGGAACAGCTTAAAAAGAGAATCCTAATGTGATTTCTTTATAATGGGTGTGTTCCTTATTTATCCTAGTGTCTAAATTTTTCTCCATGGCTGGACCCCCAAATAATATTCCTTTACGTGCTAAGGGGTATCTAGAGAGTGGGATAGGTTTAATAACTACCCTAACCCTAACGCGTACCGTAACCCTAACCCCTACCCTAAACCTAACACGTACTCTAATCCTAACCCATACCCTAAAATGAGCCCTAACCCTAACCCTAACCCTAACCCATACCCTACACTGTACATGGACCCCTCCCCGAACCCGTACCCTAAGCCGTACCCTATCCCTAACCCTAAGCCTAACCCTAACCCTAGGCTACCCTTGACTGCTTCTGCCTCCAATAGATTTCCTAAGCACTAGTGTTTTAAGGAACAGCTTAAAAAGAGAATCCTAATGTGATTTCTTTATAATGGGTGTGTTCCTTATCTTATCCTAGTGTCTAAACTCTTCTCCATGGCTGGACCCCCAAATAATATTCCTTTACGTGCTAAGGGTTATCTAGAGAGTGGGATAGGTTTAATAACTACCCTAACCCTAAGCCCTACCCTAACCCTAACACCTACCCTAACCCTAACACGTACCCTAATCCTAACCCGTACCCTAAACCGAGCCCTAACCCTAACACTAACCCTAACCCTAACCCTAACCCATACCCTACACCGTACACGGACCCCTCCCCGAACCCGTACCCTAAGCCGTACCCTAACCCTAACCCTAAGCCTAACCCTAACCCTAGGCTACCCTTGACTGCTTCTGCCTCCAATAGATTTCCTAAGCACTAGTGTTTTAAGGAACAGCTTAAAAAGAGAATCCTAATGTGATTTCTTTATAATGGGAGTGTTCCTTATCTAATCCTAGTGTGTAAACTCTTCTCCATGGCTGGACCCCCAAATAATATTCCTTTACGTGCTAAGGGGTATCTAGAGAGTGGGATAGGTTTAATAACTACCCTAACCCGAACCCCTACCCTAACCCCTACCCTAACCCTAACACGTACCCTAATCCTAACCCGTACCCTAAACCGAGCCCTAACCCTAACACTAACCCTAACCCTAACCCATACCCTACACCGTACACGGACCCCTCCCCGAACCCGTACCCTAAGCCGTACCCTAACCCTAACCCTAAGCCTAACCCTAACCCTAGGCTACCCTTGACTGCTTCTACCTCCAATAGATTTCCTAAGCACTAGTGTTTTAAGGAACAGCTTAAAAAGAGAATCCTAATGTGATTTCTTTATAATGGGTGTGTTCCTTATCTTATCCTAGTGTCTAAATTCTTCTCCATGGCTGGACCCCAAATAATATTCCTTTACGTGCTAAGGGGTATCTAGAGAGTGGGATAGGTTTAATAACTACCCTAACCCTAACGCGTACACTTACCCTAACCCCTACCCTAAACCTAACACGTACTCGAATCCTAACCCGTACCCTAAAATGAGCCCTAACCCTAACACTAACCCTAACCCTAACCCTAACCCATACCCTACACCGTACACGGACCCCTCCCCGAACCCGTACCCTAAGCCGTACCCTAACCCTAACCCTAGGCTACCCTTGACTGCTTCTGCCTCCAATAGATTTCCTAAGCACTAGTGTTTTAAGGAACAGCTTAAAAAGAGAATCCTAATGTGATTTCTGTATAATGGGTGTGTTCCTTATCTTATCCTAGTGTGGAAACTCTTCTCCATGGCTGGACCCTCAAATAATATTCCTTTACGTGCTAAGGGTTATGTAGAGAATGGGATAGGTTTAATAACAACCCTAACCCTAACGCGTATCCTAACCCTAACCCCTACCCTAACCCTAACATGTACCCTAATCCTAAACCGTACCCTAAACCGAGCCCTAACCCTAACCCTAACACTAACCCTAACCCTAACCCATACCCTACACCGTACACGGACTCCTCCCCGAACCCGTACCCTAAGCCGTACCCTAACCCTAACCCTAAGCCTAACCCTAACCCTAGGCTACCCTTGACAGCTTCTGCTTCCAATAGATTTCCTAAGCACTAGTGTTTTAAGGAACAGCTTAAAAAGAGAATCCTAATGTGATTTCTTTATAATGGGTGTGTTCCTTATTTATCCTAGTGTCTAAATTTTTCTCCATGGCTGGACCCCCAAATAATATTCCTTTACGTGCTAAGGGGTATCTAGAGAGTGGGATAGGTTTAATAACTACCCTAACCCTAACGCGTACCGTAACCCTAACCCCTACCCTAAACCTAACACGTACTCTAATCCTAACCCATACCCTAAAATGAGCCCTAACCCTAACCCTAACCCTAACCCATACCCTACACTGTACATGGACCCCTCCCCGAACCCGTACCCTAAGCCGTACCCTATCCCTAACCCTAAGCCTAACCCTAACCCTAGGCTACCCTTGACTGCTTCTGCCTCCAATAGATTTCCTAAGCACTAGTGTTTTAAGGAACAGCTTAAAAAGAGAATCCTAATGTGATTTCTTTATAATGGGTGTGTTCCTTATCTTATCCTAGTGTCTAAACTCTTCTCCATGGCTGGACCCCCAAATAATATTCCTTTACGTGCTAAGGGGTATCTAGAGAGTGGGATAGGTTTAATAACTACCCTAACCCTAAGCCCTACCCTAACCCTAACCCCTACCCTAACCCTAACACGTACCCTAATCCTAACCCGTACCCTAAACCGAGCCCTAACCCTAACACTAACCCTAACCCTAACCCTAACCCATACCCTACACCGTACACGGACCCCTCCCCGAACCCGTACCCTAAGCCGTACCCTAACCCTAACCCTAAGCCTAACCCTAACCCTAGGCTACCCTTGACTGCTTCTGCCTCCAATAGATTTCCTAAGCACTAGTGTTTTAAGGAACAGCTTAAAAAGAGAATCCTAATGTGATTTCTTTATAATGGGTGTGTTCCTTATCTTATCCTAGTGTCTAAATTCTTCTCCATGGCTGGACCCCAAATAATATTCCTTTACGTGCTAAGGGGTATCTAGAGAGTGGGATAGGTTTAATAACTACCCTAACCCTAACGCGTACCCTAACCCTAACCCCTACCCTAAACCTAACACGTACTCTAATCCTAACCCGTACCCTAAAATGAGCCCTAACCCTAACACTAACCCTAACCCTAACCCTAACCCATACCCTACACCGTACACGGACCCCTCCCCGAACCCGTACCCTAAGCCGTACCCTAACCCTAACCCTAAGCCTAACCCTAACCCTAGGCTACCCTTGACTGCTTCTGCCTCCAATAGATTTCCTAAGCACTAGTGTTTTAAGGAACAGCTTAAAAAGAGAATCCTAATGTGATTTCTTTATAATGGGTGTGTTCCTTATCTTATCCTAGTGTGTAAACTCTTCTCCATGGCTGGACCCTCAAATAATATTCCTTTACGTGCTAAGGGTTATCTAGAGAATGGGATAGGTTTAACAACAACCCTAACCCTAACGCGTACCCTAACCCTAACCCCTACCCTAACCCTAACATGTACCCTAATCCTAAACCGTACCCTAAACCGAGCCCTAACCCTAACACTAACCCTAACCCTAACCCTAACCCATACCCTACACCGTACACGGACTCCTCCCCGAACCCGTACCCTAAGCCGTACCCTAACCCTAACCCTAAGCCTAACCCTAACCCTAGGCTACCCTTGACAGCTTCTGCTTCCAATAGATTTCCTAAGCACTAGTGTTTTAAGGAAGAGCTTAAAAAGAGAATCCTAATGTGATTTCTTTATAATGGGTGTGTTCCTTATCTTATCCTAGTGTCTAAATTTTTCTCCATGGCTGGACCCCCAAATAATATTCCTTTACGTGCTAAGGGGTATCTAGAGAGTGGGATAGGTTTAATAACTACCCTAACCCTAACGCGTACCCTAACCCTAACCCCTACCCTAAACCTAACACGTACTCTAATCCTAACCCATACCCTAAAATGAGCCCTAACCCTAACCCTAACCCTAACCCATACCCTACACTGTACATGGACCCTTCCCCGAACCCGTACCCTAAGCCGTACCCTATCCCTAACCCTAAGCCTAACCCTAACCCTAGGCTACCCTTGACTGCTTCTGCCTCCAATAGATTTCCTAAGCAGTAGTGTTTTAAGGAACAGCTTAAAAAGAGAATCCTAATGTGATTTCTTTATAATGGGTGTGTTCCTTATCTTATCCTAGTGTCTAAACTCTTCTCCATGGCTGGACCCCCAAATAATATTCCTTTACGTGCTAAGGGGTATCTAGAGAGTGGGATAGGTTTAATAACTACCCTAACCCTAACGCGTACCCTAACCCTAACCCCTACCCTAAACCTAACACGTACTCTAATCCTAACCCGTACCCTAAAATGAGCCCTAACCCTAACACTAACCCTAACCCTAACCCTAACCCATACCCTACACCGTACACGGACCCCTCCCCGAACCCGTACCCTAAGCCGTACCCTAACCCTAACCCTAAGCCTAACCCTAACCCTAGGCTACCCTTGACTGCTTCTGCCTCCAATAGATTTCCTAAGCACTAGTGTTTTAAGGAACAGCTTAAAAAGAGAATCCTAATGTGATTTCTGTATAATGGGTGTGTTCCTTATCTTATCCTAGTGTCTAAACTCTTCTCCATGGCTGGACCCCCAAATAATATTCCTTTACGTGCTAAGGGGTATCTAGAGAGTGGGATAGGTTTAATAACTACCCTAACCCTAACCTCTACCCTAACCCTAACCCCTACCCTAACCCTAACACGTACCCTAATCCTAACCCGTACCCTAAACCGAGCCCTAACCCTAACACTAACCCTAACCTTAACCCTAACCCATACCCTACACCGTACACGGACCCCTCCCCGAACCCGTACCCTAAGCCGTACCCTAACCCTAACCCTAAGCCTAACCCTAACCCTAGGCTACCCTTGACTGCTTCTGCCTCCAATAGATTTCCTAAGCACTAGTGTTTTAAGGAACAGCTTAAAAAGAGAATCCTAATGTGATTTCTTTATAATGGGTGTGTTCCTTATCTTATCCTAGTGTCTAAATTCTTCTCCATGGCTGGACCCCAAATAATATTCCTTTACGTGCTAAGGGGTATCTAGAGAGTGGGATAGGTTTAATAACTACCCTAACCCTAACGCGTACCCTAACCCTAACCCCTACCCTAAACCTAACACGTACTCTAATCCTAACCCGAACCCTAAAATGAGCCCTAACCCTAACACTAACCCTAACCCTAACCCTAACCCATACCCTACACCGTACACGGACCCCTCCCCGAACCCGTACCCTAAGCCGTACCCTAACCCTAACCCTAAGCCTAACCCTAACCCTAGGCTACCCTTGACTGCTTCTGCCTCCAATAGATTTCCTAAGCACTAGTGTTTTAAGGAACAGCTTAAAAAGAGAATCCTAATGTGATTTCTTTATAATGGGTGTGTTCCTTATCTTATCCTAGTGTGTAAACTCTTCTCCATGGCTGGACCCTCAAATAATATTCCTTTACGTGCTAAGGGTTATCTAGAGAATGGGATAGGTTTAATAACAACCCTAACCCTAACGCGTACCCTAACCCTAACCCCTACCCTAACCCTAACATGTACCCTAATCCTAAACCGTACCCTAAACCGAGCCCTAACCCTAACACTAACCCTAACCCTAACCCTAACCCATACCCTACACCGTACACGGACTCCTCCCCGAAACCGTACCCTAAGCCGTACCCTAACCCTAACCCTAAGCCTAACCCTAACCCTAGGCTACCCTTGACAGCTTCTGCTTCCAATAGATTTCCTAAGCACTAGTGTTTTAAGGAAGAGCTTAAAAAGAGAATCCTAATGTGATTTCTTTATAATGGGTGTGTTCCTTATCTTATCCTAGTGTCTAAATTTTTCTCCATGGCTGGACCCCCAAATAATATTCCTTTACGTGCTAAGGGGTATCTAGAGAGTGGGATAGGTTTAATAACTACCCTAACCCTAACGCGTACCCTAACCCTAACCCCTACCCTAAACCTAACACGTACTCTAATCCTAACCCATACCCTAAAATGAGCCCTAACCCTAACCCTAACCCTAACCCATACCCTACACTGTACATGGACCCCTCCCCGAACCCGTACCCTAAGCCGTACCCTATCCCTAACCCTAAGCCTAACCCTAACCCTAGGCTACCCTTGACTGCTTCTGCCTCCAATAGATTTCCTAAGCAGTAGTGTTTTAAGGAACAGCTTAAAAAGAGAATCCTAATGTGATTTCTTTATAATGGGTGTGTTCCTTATCTTATCCTAGTGTCTAAACTCTTCTCCATGGCTGGACCCCCAAATAATATTCCTTTACGTGCTAAGGGGTATCTAGAGAGTGGGATAGGTTTAATAACTACCCTAACCCTAAGCCCTACCCTAACCCTAACCCCTACCCTAACCCTAACACGTACCCTAATCCTAACCCGTACCCTAAACCAAGCCCTAACCCTAACACTAACCCTAACCCTAACCCTAACCCATACCCTACACCGTACACGGACCCCTCCCCGAACCCGTACCCTAAGCCGTACCCTAACCCTAACCCTAAGCCTAACCCTAACCCTAGGCTACCCTTGACTGCTTCTGCCTCCAATAGATTTCCTAAGCACTAGTGTTTTAAGGAACAGCTTAAAAAGAGAATCCTAATGTGATTTCTGTATAATGGGTGTGTTCCTTATCTTATCCTAGTGTCTAAACTCTTCTCCATGGCTGGACCCCCAAATAATATTCCTTTACGTGCTAACGGGTATCTAGAGAGTGGGATAGGTTTAATAACTACCCTAACCCTAACCCCTACCCTAACCCTAACCCTACCCTAACCCTAACACGTACCCTAATCCTAACCCGTACCCTAAACCGAGCCCTAACCCTAACACTAACCCTAACCCTAACCCTAACCCATACCCTACACCGTACACGGACCCCTCCCCGAACCCGTACCCTAAGCCGTACCCTAACCCTAACCCTAACCCTAGGCTACCCTTGACTGCTTCTGCCTCCAATAGATTTCCTAAGCACTAGTGTTTTAAGGAACAGCTTAAAAAGAGAATCCTAATGTGATTTCTTTATAATGGGTGTGTTCCTTATCTTATCCTAGTGTGTAAACTCTTCTCCATGGCTGGACCCTCAAATAATATTCCTTTACGTGCTAAGGGTTATCTAGAGAATGGGATAGGTTTAATAACAACCCTAACCCTAACGCGTACCCTAACCCTAACCCCTACCCTAACCCTAACATGTACCCTAATCCTAAACCGTACCCTAAACCGAGCCCTAACCCTAACACTAACCCTAACCCTAACCCTAACCCATACCCTACACCGTACACGGACTCCTCCCCGAACCCGTACCCTAAGCCGTACCCTAACCCTAACCCTAAGCCTAACCCTAACCCTAGGCTACCCTTGACAGCTTCTGCTTCCAATAGATTTCCTAAGCACTAGTGTTTTAAGGAAGAGCTTAAAAAGAGAATCCTAATGTGATTTCTTTATAATGGGTGTGTTCCTTATCTTATCCTAGTGTCTAAATTTTTCTCCATGGCTGGACCCCCAAATAATATTCCTTTACGTGCTAAGGGGTATCTAGAGAGTGGGATAGGTTTAATAACTACCCTAACCCTAACGCGTACCCTAACCCTAACCCCTACCCTAAACCTAACACGTACTCTAATCCTAACCCATACCCTAAAATGAGCCCTAACCCTAACCCTAACCCTAACCCATACCCTACACTGTACATGGACCCTTCCCCGAACCCGTACCCTAAGCCGTACCCTATCCCTAACCCTAAGCCTAACCCTAACCCTAGGCTACCCTTGACTGCTTCTGCCTCCAATAGATTTCCTAAGCAGTAGTGTTTTAAGGAACAGCTTAAAAAGAGAATCCTAATGTGATTTCTTTATAATGGGTGTGTTCCTTATCTTATCCTAGTGTCTAAACTCTTCTCCATGGCTGGACCCCCAAATAATATTCCTTTACGTGCTAAGGGGTATCTAGAGAGTGGGATAGGTTTAATAACTACCCTAACCCTAACGCGTACCCTAACCCTAACCCCTACCCTAAACCTAACACGTACTCTAATCCTAACCCGTACCCTAAAATGAGCCCTAACCCTAACACTAACCCTAACCCTAACCCTAACCCATACCCTACACCGTACACGGACCCCTCCCCGAACCCGTACCCTAAGCCGTACCCTAACCCTAACCCTAAGCCTAACCCTAACCCTAGGCTACCCTTGACTGCTTCTGCCTCCAATAGATTTCCTAAGCACTAGTGTTTTAAGGAACAGCTTAAAAAGAGAATCCTAATGTGATTTCTTTATAATGGGTGTGTTCCTTATCTTATCCTAGTGTGTAAACTCTTCTCCATGGCTGGACCCTCAAATAATATTCCTTTACGTGCTAAGGGTTATCTAGAGAATGGGATAGGTTTAATAACAACCCTAACCCTAACGCGTACCCTAACCCTAACCCCTACCCTAACCCTAACATGTACCCTAATCCTAAACCGTACCCTAAACCGAGCCCTAACCCTAACACTAACCCTAACCCTAACCCTAACCCATACCCTACACCGTACACGGACTCCTCCCCGAACCCGTACCCTAAGCCGTACCCTAACCCTAACCCTAAGCCTAACCCTAACCCTAGGCTACCCTTGACAGCTTCTGCTTCCAATAGATTTCCTAAGCACTAGTGTTTTAAGGAACAGCTTAAAAAGAGAATCCTAATGTGATTTCTTTATAATGGGTGTGTTCCTTATCTTATCCTAGTGTCTAAATTTTTCTCCATGGCTGGACCCCCAAATAATATTCCTTTACGTGCTAAGGGGTATCTAGAGAGTGGGATAGGTTTAATAACTACCCTAACCCTAACGCGTACCCTAACCCTAACCCCTACCCTAAACCTAACACGTACTCTAATCCTAACCCATACCCTAAAATGAGCCCTAACCCTAACCCTAACCCTAACCCATACCCTACACTGTACATGGACCCCTCCCCGAACCCGTACCCTAAGCCGTACCCTATCCCTAACCCTAAGCCTAACCCTAACCCTAGGCTACCCTTGACTGCTTCTGCCTCCAATAGATTTCCTAAGCAGTAGTGTTTTAAGGAACAGCTTAAAAAGAGAATCCTAATGTGATTTCTTTATAATGGGTGTGTTCCTTATCTTATCCTAGTGTCTAAACTCTTCTCCATGGCTGGACCCCCAAATAATATTCCTTTACGTGCTAAGGGGTATCTAGAGAGTGGGATAGGTTTAATAACTACCCTAACCCTAAGCCCTACCCTAACCCTAACCCCTACCCTAACCCTAACACGTACCCTAATCCTAACCCGTACCCTAAACCAAGCCCTAACCCTAACACTAACCCTAACCCTAACCCTAACCCATACCCTACACCGTACACGGACCCCTCCCCGAACCCGTACCCTAAGCCGTACCCTAACCCTAACCCTAAGCCTAACCCTAACCCTAGGCTACCCTTGACTGCTTCTGCCTCCAATAGATTTCCTAAGCACTAGTGTTTTAAGGAACAGCTTAAAAAGAGAATCCTAATGTGATTTCTGTATAATGGGTGTGTTCCTTATCTTATCCTAGTGTCTAAACTCTTCTCCATGGCTGGACCCCCAAATAATATTCCTTTACGTGCTAACGGGTATCTAGAGAGTGGGATAGGTTTAATAACTACCCTAACCCTAACCCCTACCCTAACCCTAACCCCTACCCTAACCCTAACACGTACCCTAATCCTAACCCGTACCCTAAACCGAGCCCTAACCCTAACACTAACCCTAACCCTAACCCTAACCCATACCCTACACCGTACACGGACCCCTCCCCGAACCCGTACCCTAAGCCGTACCCTAACCCTAACCCTAACCCTAGGCTACCCTTGACTGCTTCTGCCTCCAATAGATTTCCTAAGCACTAGTGTTTTAAGGAACAGCTTAAAAAGAGAATCCTAATGTGATTTCTTTATAATGGGTGTGTTCCTTATCTTATCCTAGTGTGTAAACTCTTCTCCATGGCTGGACCCTCAAATAATATTCCTTTACGTGCTAAGGGTTATCTAGAGAATGGGATAGGTTTAATAACAACCCTAACCCTAACGCGTACCCTAACCCTAACCCCTACCCTAACCCTAACATGTACCCTAATCCTAAACCGTACCCTAAACCGAGCCCTAACCCTAACACTAACCCTAACCCTAACCCTAACCCATACCCTACACCGTACACGGACTCCTCCCCGAACCCGTACCCTAAGCCGTACCCTAACCCTAACCCTAAGCCTAACCCTAACCCTAGGCTACCCTTGACAGCTTCTGCTTCCAATAGATTTCCTAAGCACTAGTGTTTTAAGGAAGAGCTTAAAAAGAGAATCCTAATGTGATTTCTTTATAATGGGTGTGTTCCTTATCTTATCCTAGTGTCTAAATTTTTCTCCATGGCTGGACCCCCAAATAATATTCCTTTACGTGCTAAGGGGTATCTAGAGAGTGGGATAGGTTTAATAACTACCCTAACCCTAACGCGTACCCTAACCCTAACCCCTACCCTAAACCTAACACGTACTCTAATCCTAACCCATACCCTAAAATGAGCCCTAACCCTAACCCTAACCCTAACCCATACCCTACACTGTACATGGACCCTTCCCCGAACCCGTACCCTAAGCCGTACCCTATCCCTAACCCTAAGCCTAACCCTAACCCTAGGCTACCCTTGACTGCTTCTGCCTCCAATAGATTTCCTAAGCAGTAGTGTTTTAAGGAACAGCTTAAAAAGAGAATCCTAATGTGATTTCTTTATAATGGGTGTGTTCCTTATCTTATCCTAGTGTCTAAACTCTTCTCCATGGCTGGACCCCCAAATAATATTCCTTTACGTGCTAAGGGGTATCTAGAGAGTGGGATAGGTTTAATAACTACCCTAACCCTAACGCGTACCCTAACCCTAACCCCTACCCTAAACCTAACACGTACTCTAATCCTAACCCGTACCCTAAAATGAGCCCTAACCCTAACACTAACCCTAACCCTAACCCTAACCCATACCCTACACCGTACACGGACCCCTCCCCGAACCCGTACCCTAAGCCGTACCCTAACCCTAACCCTAAGCCTAACCCTAACCCTAGGCTACCCTTGACTGCTTCTGCCTCCAATAGATTTCCTAAGCACTAGTGTTTTAAGGAACAGCTTAAAAAGAGAATCCTAATGTGATTTCTGTATAATGGGTGTGTTCCTTATCTTATCCTAGTGTCTAAACTCTTCTCCATGGCTGGACCCCCAAATAATATTCCTTTACGTGCTAAGGGGTATCTAGAGAGTGGGATAGGTTTAATAACTACCCTAACCCTAACCCCTACCCTAACCCTAACCCCTACCCTAACCCTAACACGTACCCTAATCCTAACCCGTACCCTAAACCGAGCCCTAACCCTAACACTAACCCTAACCCTAACCCTAACCCATACCCTACACCGTACACGGACCCCTCCCTGAACCCGTACCCTAAGCCGTACCCTAACCCTAACCCTAAGCCTAACCCTAACCCTAGGCTACCCTTGACTGCTTCTGCCTCCAATAGATTTCCTAAGCACTAGTGTTTTAAGGAACAGCTTAAAAAGAGAATCCTAATGTGATTTCTTTATAATGGGTGTGTTCCTTATCTCATCCTAGTGTCTAAATTCTTCTCCATGGCTGGACCCCAAATAATATTCCTTTACGTGCTAAGGGGTATCTAGAGAGTGGGATAGGTTTAATAACTACCCTAACCCTAACGCGTACCCTAACCCTAACCCCTACCCTAAACCTAACACGTACTCTAATCCTAACCCGAACCCTAAAATGAGCCCTAACCCTAACACTAACCCTAACCCTAACCCTAACCCATACCCTACACCGTACACGGACCCCTCCCCGAACCCGTACCCTAAGCCGTACCCTAACCCTATCCCTAGGCTACCCTTGACTGCTTCTGCCTCCAATAGATTTCCTAAGCACTAGTGTTTTAAGGAACAGCTTAAAAAGAGAATCCTAATGTGATTTCTGTATAATGGGTGTGTTCCTTATCTTATCCTAGTGTGGAAACTCTTCTCCATGGCTGGACCCTCAAATAATATTCCTTTACGTGCTAAGGGTTATGTAGAGAATGGGATAGGTTTAATAACAACCCTAACCCTAACGCGTATCCTAACCCTAACCCCTACCCTAACCCTAACATGTACCCTAATCCTAAACCGTACCCTAAACCGAGCCCTAACCCTAACCCTAACACTAACCCTAACCCTAACCCATACCCTACACCGTACACGGACTCCTCCCCGAACCCGTACCCTAAGCCGTACCCTAACCCTAACCCTAAGCCTAACCCTAACCCTAGGCTACCCTTGACAGCTTCTGCTTCCAATAGATTTCCTAAGCACTAGTGTTTTAAGGAACAGCTTAAAAAGAGAATCCTAATGTGATTTCTTTATAATGGGTGTGTTCCTTATTTATCCTAGTGTCTAAATTTTTCTCCATGGCTGGACCCCCAAATAATATTCCTTTACGTGCTAAGGGGTATCTAGAGAGTGGGATAGGTTTAATAACTACCCTAACCCTAACGCGTACCGTAACCCTAACCCCTACCCTAAACCTAACACGTACTCTAATCCTAACCCATACCCTAAAATGAGCCCTAACCCTAACCCTAACCCTAACCCATACCCTACACTGTACATGGACCCCTCCCCGAACCCGTACCCTAAGCCGTACCCTATCCCTAACCCTAAGCCTAACCCTAACCCTAGGCTACCCTTGACTGCTTCTGCCTCCAATAGATTTCCTAAGCACTAGTGTTTTAAGGAACAGCTTAAAAAGAGAATCCTAATGTGATTTCTTTATAATGGGTGTGTTCCTTATCTTATCCTAGTGTCTAAACTCTTCTCCATGGCTGGACCCCCAAATAATATTCCTTTACGTGCTAAGGGGTATCTAGAGAGTGGGATAGGTTTAATAACTACCCTAACCCTAAGCCCTACCCTAACCCTAACACCTACCCTAACCCTAACACGTACCCTAATCCTAACCCGTACCCTAAACCGAGCCCTAACCCTAACACTAACCCTAACCCTAACCCTAACCCATACCCTACACCGTACACGGACCCCTCCCCGAACCCGTACCCTAAGCCGTACCCTAACCCTAACCCTAAGCCTAACCCTAACCCTAGGCTACCCTTGACTGCTTCTGCCTCCAATAGATTTCCTAAGCACTAGTGTTTTAAGGAACAGCTTAAAAAGAGAATCCTAATGTGATTTCTTTATAATGGGAGTGTTCCTTATCTAATCCTAGTGTGTAAACTCTTCTCCATGGCTGGACCCCCAAATAATATTCCTTTACGTGCTAAGGGGTATCTAGAGAGTGGGATAGGTTTAATAACTACCCTAACCCGAACCCCTACCCTAACCCCTACCCTAACCCTAACACGTACCCTAATCCTAACCCGTACCCTAAACCGAGCCCTAACCCTAACACTAACCCTAACCCTAACCCATACCCTACACCGTACACGGACCCCTCCCCGAACCCGTACCCTAAGCCGTACCCTAACCCTAACCCTAAGCCTAACCCTAACCCTAGGCTACCCTTGACTGCTTCTACCTCCAATAGATTTCCTAAGCACTAGTGTTTTAAGGAACAGCTTAAAAAGAGAATCCTAATGTGATTTCTTTATAATGGGTGTGTTCCTTATCTTATCCTAGTGTCTAAATTCTTCTCCATGGCTGGACCCCAAATAATATTCCTTTACGTGCTAAGGGGTATCTAGAGAGTGGGATAGGTTTAATAACTACCCTAACCCTAACCCCTACCCTAACCCTAACCCCTACCCTAACCCTAACACGTACCCTAATCCTAACCCGTACCCTAAACCGAGCCCTAACCCTAACACTAACCCTAACCCTAACCCTAACCCATACCCTACACCGTACACGGACCCCTCCCCGAACCCGTACCCTAAGCCGTACCCTAACCCTAACCCTAAGCCTAACCCTAACCCTAGGCTACCCTTGACTGCTTCTGCCTCCAATAGATTTCCTAAGCACTAGTGTTTTAAGGAACAGCTTAAAAAGAGAATCCTAATGTGATTTCTTTATAATGGGTGTGTTCCTTATCTTATCCTAGTGTCTAAATTCTTCTCCATGGCTGGACCCCAAATAATATTCCTTTACGTGCTAAGGGGTATCTAGAGAGTGGGATAGGTTTAATAACTACCCTAACCCTAACGCGTACCCTAACCCTAACCCCTACCCTAAACCTAACACGTACTCTAATCCTAACCCGTACCCTAAAATGAGCCCTAACCCTAACACTAACCCTAACCCTAACCCTAACCCATACCCTACACCGTACACGGACCCCTCCCCGAACCCGTACCCTAAGCCGTACCCTAACCCTAACCCTAAGCCTAACCCTAACCCTAGGCTACCCTTGACTGCTTCTGCCTCCAATAGATTTCCTAAGCACTAGTGTTTTAAGGAACAGCTTAAAAAGAGAATCCTAATGTGATTTCTTTATAATGGGTGTGTTCCTTATCTTATCCTAGTGTGTAAACTCTTCTCCATGGCTGGACCCTCAAATAATATTCCTTTACGTGCTAAGGATTATCTAGAGAATGGGATAGGTTTAATAACAACCCTAACCCTAACGCGTACCCTAACCCTAACCCCTACCCTAACCCTAACATGTACCCTAATCCTAAACCGTACCCTAAACCGAGCCCTAACCCTAACACTAACCCTAACCCTAACCCTAACCCATACCCTACACCGTACACGGACTCCTCCCCGAACCCGTACCCTAAGCCGTACCCTAACCCTAACCCTAAGCCTAACCCTAACCCTAGGCTACCCTTGACAGCTTCTGCTTCCAATAGATTTCCTAAGCACTAGTGTTTTAAGGAAGAGCTTAAAAAGAGAATCCTAATGTGATTTCTTTATAATGGGTGTGTTCCTTATCTTATCCTAGTGTCTAAATTTTTCTCCATGGCTGGACCCCCAAATAATATTCCTTTACGTGCTAAGGGGTATCTAGAGAGTGGGATAGGTTTAATAACTACCCTATCCCTAACGCGTACCCTAACCCTAACCCCTACCCTAAACCTAACACGTACTCTAATCCTAACCCATACCCTAAAATGAGCCCTAACCCTAACCCTAACCCTAACCCATACCCTACACTGTACATGGACCCTTCCCCGAACCCGTACCCTAAGCCGTACCCTATCCCTAACCCTAAGCCTAACCCTAACCCTAGGCTACCCTTGACTGCTTCTGCCTCCAATACATTTCCTAAGCACTAGTGTTTTAAGGAACAGCTTAAAAAGAGAATCCTAATGTGATTTCTTTATAATGGGTGTGTTCCTTATCTTATCCTAGTGTCTAAACTCTTCTCCATGGCTGGACCCCCAAATAATATTCCTTTACGTGCTAAGGGGTATCTAGAGAGTGGGATAGGTTTAATAACTACCCTAACCCTAAGCCCTACCCTAACCCTAACACCTACCCTAACCCTAACACGTACCCTAATCCTAACCCGTACCCTAAACCGAGCCCTAACCCTAACACTAACCCTAACCCTAACCCTAACCCATACCCTACACCGTACACGGACCCCTCCCCGAACCCGTACCCTAAGCCGTACCCTAACCCTAACCCTAAGCCTAACCCTAACCCTAGGCTACCCTTGACTGCTTCTGCCTCCAATAGATTTCCTAAGCACTAGTGTTTTAAGGAACAGCTTAAAAAGAGAATCCTAATGTGATTTCTGTATAATGGGTGTGTTCCTTATCTTATCCTAGTGTGGAAACTCTTCTCCATGGCTGGACCCTCAAATAATATTCCTTTACGTGCTAAGGGTTATGTAGAGAATGGGATAGGTTTAATAACAACCCTAACCCTAACGCGTATCCTAACCCTAACCCCTACCCTAACCCTAACATGTACCCTAATCCTAAACCGTACCCTAAACCGAGCCCTAACCCTAACCCTAACACTAACCCTAACCCTAACCCATACCCTACACCGTACACGGACTCCTCCCCGAACCCGTACCCTAAGCCGTACCCTAACCCTAACCCTAAGCCTAACCCTAACCCTAGGCTACCCTTGACAGCTTCTGCTTCCAATAGATTTCCTAAGCACTAGTGTTTTAAGGAACAGCTTAAAAAGAGAATCCTAATGTGATTTCTTTATAATGGGTGTGTTCCTTATTTATCCTAGTGTCTAAATTTTTCTCCATGGCTGGACCCCCAAATAATATTCCTTTACGTGCTAAGGGGTATCTAGAGAGTGGGATAGGTTTAATAACTACCCTAACCCTAACGCGTACCGTAACCCTAACCCCTACCCTAAACCTAACACGTACTCTAATCCTAACCCATACCCTAAAATGAGCCCTAACCCTAACCCTAACCCTAACCCATACCCTACACTGTACATGGACCCCTCCCCGAACCCGTACCCTAAGCCGTACCCTATCCCTAACCCTAAGCCTAACCCTAACCCTAGGCTACCCTTGACTGCTTCTGCCTCCAATAGATTTCCTAAGCACTAGTGTTTTAAGGAACAGCTTAAAAAGAGAATCCTAATGTGATTTCTTTATAATGGGTGTGTTCCTTATCTTATCCTAGTGTCTAAACTCTTCTCCATGGCTGGACCCCCAAATAATATTCCTTTACGTGCTAAGGGGTATCTAGAGAGTGGGATAGGTTTAATAACTACCCTAACCCTAAGCCCTACCCTAACCCTAACACCTACCCTAACCCTAACACGTACCCTAATCCTAACCCGTACCCTAAACCGAGCCCTAACCCTAACACTAACCCTAACCCTAACCCTAACCCATACCCTACACCGTACACGGACCCCTCCCCGAACCCGTACCCTAAGCCGTACCCTAACCCTAACCCTAAGCCTAACCCTAACCCTAGGCTACCCTTGACTGCTTCTGCCTCCAATAGATTTCCTAAGCACTAGTGTTTTAAGGAACAGCTTAAAAAGAGAATCCTAATGTGATTTCTTTATAATGGGAGTGTTCCTTATCTAATCCTAGTGTGTAAACTCTTCTCCATGGCTGGACCCCCAAATAATATTCCTTTACGTGCTAAGGGGTATCTAGAGAGTGGGATAGGTTTAATAACTACCCTAACCCGAACCCCTACCCTAACCCCTACCCTAACCCTAACACGTACCCTAATCCTAACCCGTACCCTAAACCGAGCCCTAACCCTAACACTAACCCTAACCCTAACCCATACCCTACACCGTACACGGACCCCTCCCCGAACCCGTACCCTAAGCCGTACCCTAACCCTAACCCTAAGCCTAACCCTAACCCTAGGCTACCCTTGACTGCTTCTACCTCCAATAGATTTCCTAAGCACTAGTGTTTTAAGGAACAGCTTAAAAAGAGAATCCTAATGTGATTTCTTTATAATGGGTGTGTTCCTTATCTTATCCTAGTGTCTAAATTCTTCTCCATGGCTGGACCCCAAATAATATTCCTTTACGTGCTAAGGGGTATCTAGAGAGTGGGATAGGTTTAATAACTACCCTAACCCTAATGCGTACACTTACCCTAACCCCTACCCTAAACCTAACACGTACTCGAATCCTAACCCGTACCCTAAAATGAGCCCTAACCCTAACACTAACCCTAACCCTAACCCTAACCCATACCCTACACCGTACACGGACCCCTCCCCGAACCCGTACCCTAAGCCGTACCCTAACCCTAACCCTAGGCTACCCTTGACTGCTTCTGCCTCCAATAGATTTCCTAAGCACTAGTGTTTTAAGGAACAGCTTAAAAAGAGAATCCTAATGTGATTTCTGTATAATGGGTGTGTTCCTTATCTTATCCTAGTGTGGAAACTCTTCTCCATGGCTGGACCCTCAAATAATATTCCTTTACGTGCTAAGGGTTATGTAGAGAATGGGATAGGTTTAATAACAACCCTAACCCTAACGCGTACCCTAACCCTAACCCCTACCCTAACCCTAACATGTACCCTAATCCTAAACCGTACCCTAAACCGAGCCCTAACCCTAACCCTAACACTAACCCTAACCCTAACCCATACCCTACACCGTACACGGACTCCTCCCCGAACCCGTACCCTAAGCCGTACCCTAACCCTAACCCTAAGCCTAACCCTAACCCTAGGCTACCCTTGACAGCTTCTGCTTCCAATAGATTTCCTAAGCACTAGTGTTTTAAGGAACAGCTTAAAAAGAGAATCCTAATGTGATTTCTTTATAATGGGTGTGTTCCTTATTTATCCTAGTGTCTAAATTTTTCTCCATGGCTGGACCCCCAAATAATATTCCTTTACGTGCTAAGGGGTATCTAGAGAGTGGGATAGGTTTAATAACTACCCTAACCCTAACGCGTACCGTAACCCTAACCCCTACCCTAAACCTAACACGTACTCTAATCCTAACCCATACCCTAAAATGAGCCCTAACCCTAACCCTAACCCTAACCCATACCCTACACTGTACATGGACCCCTCCCCGAACCCGTACCCTAAGCCGTACCCTATCCCTAACCCTAAGCCTAACCCTAACCCTAGGCTACCCTTGACTGCTTCTGCCTCCAATAGATTTCCTAAGCACTAGTGTTTTAAGGAACAGCTTAAAAAGAGAATCCTAATGTGATTTCTTTATAATGGGTGTGTTCCTTATCTTATCCTAGTGTCTAAACTCTTCTCCATGGCTGGACCCCCAAATAATATTCCTTTACGTGCTAAGGGGTATCTAGAGAGTGGGATAGGTTTAATAACTACCCTAACCCTAAGCCCTACCCTAACCCTAACCCCTACCCTAACCCTAACACGTACCCTAATCCTAACCCGTACCCTAAACCGAGCCCTAACCCTAACACTAACCCTAACCCTAACCCTAACCCATACCCTACACCGTACACGGACCCCTCCCCGAACCCGTACCCTAAGCCGTACCCTAACCCTAACCCTAAGCCTAACCCTAACCCTAGGCTACCCTTGACTGCTTCTGCCTCCAATAGATTTCCTAAGCACTAGTGTTTTAAGGAACAGCTTAAAAAGAGAATCCTAATGTGATTTCTTTATAATGGGTGTGTTCCTTCTCTTATCCTAGTGTCTAAACTCTTCTCCATGGCTGGACCCCCAAATAATATTCCTTTACGTGCTAAGGGGTATCTAGAGAGTGGGATAGGTTTAATAACTACCCTAACCCTAACGCGTACGCTAACCCTAACCCCTACCCTAAACCTAACACGTACTCTAATCCTAACCCGTACCCTAAAATGAGCCCTAACCCTAACACTAACCCTAACCCTAACCCTAACCCATACCCTACACCGTACACGGACCCCTCCCCGAACCCGTACCCTAAGCCGTACCCTAACCCTAACCCTAAGCCTAACCCTAACCCTAGGCTACCCTTGACTGCTTCTGCCTCCAATAGATTTCCTAAGCACTAGTGTTTTAAGGAACAGCTTAAAAAGAGAATCCTAATGTGATTTCTTTATAATGGGTGTGTTCCTTATCTTATCCTAGTGTGTAAACTCTTCTCCATGGCTGGACCCTCAAATAATATTCCTTTACGTGCTAAGGGTTATCTAGAGAATGGGATAGGTTTAATAACAACCCTAACCCTAACGCGTACCCTAACCCTAACCCCTACCCTAACCCTAACATGTACCCTAATCCTAAACCGTACCCTAAACCGAGCCCTAACCCTAACACTAACCCTAACCCTAACCCTAACCCATACCCTACACCGTACACGGACTCCTCCCCGAACCCGTACCCTAAGCCGTACCCTAACCCTAACCCTAAGCCTAACCCTAACCCTAGGCTACCCTTGACAGCTTCTGCTTCCAATAGATTTCCTAAGCACTAGTGTTTTAAGGAACAGCTTAAAAAGAGAATCCTAATGTGATTTCTTTATAATGGGTGTGTTCCTTATCTTATCCTAGTGTCTAAATTTTTCTCCATGGCTGGACCCCCAAATAATATTCCTTTACGTGCTAAGGGGTATCTAGAGAGTGGGATAGGTTTAATAACTACCCTAACCCTAACGCGTACCCTAACCCTAACCCCTACCCTAAACCTAACACATACTCTAATCCTAACCCATACCCTAAAATGAGCCCTAACCCTAACCCTAACCCTAACCCATACCCTACACTGTACATGGACCCCTCCCCGAACCCGTACCCTAAGCCGTACCCTATCCCTAACCCTAAGCCTAACCCTAACCCTAGGCTACCCTTGACTGCTTCTGCCTCCAATAGATTTCCTAAGCAGTAGTGTTTTAAGGAACAGCTTAAAAAGAGAATCCTAATGTGATTTCTTTATAATGGGTGTGTTCCTTATCTTATCCTAGTGTCTAAACTCTTCTCCATGGCTGGACCCCCAAATAATATTCCTTTACGTGCTAAGGGGTATCTAGAGAGTGGGATAGGTTTAATAACTACCCTAACCCTAAGCCCTACCCTAACCCTAACCCCTACCCTAACCCTAACACGTACCCTAATCCTAACCCGTACCCTAAACCGAGCCCTAACCCTAACACTAACCCTAACCCTAACCCTAACCCATACCCTACACCGTACACGGACCCCTCCCCGAACCCGTACCCTAAGCCGTACCCTAACCCTAACCCTAAGCCTAACCCTAACCCTAGGCTACCCTTGACTGCTTCTGCCTCCAATAGATTTCCTAAGCACTAGTGTTTTAAGGAACAGCTTAAAAAGAGAATCCTAATGTGATTTCTGTATAATGGGTGTGTTCCTTATCTTATCCTAGTGTCTAAACTCTTCTCCATGGCTGGACCCCCAAATAATATTCCTTTACGTGCTAACGGGTATCTAGAGAGTGGGATAGGTTTAATAACTACCCTAACCCTAACCCCTACCCTAACCCTAACCCCTACCCTAACCCTAACACGTACCCTAATCCTAACCCGTACCCTAAACCGAGCCCTAACCCTAACACTAACCCTAACCCTAACCCTAACCCATACCCTACACCGTACACGGACCCCTCCCCGAACCCGTACCCTAAGCCGTACCCTAACCCTAACCCTAACCCTAGGCTACCCTTGACTGCTTCTGCCTCCAATAGATTTCCTAAGCACTAGTGTTTTAAGGAACAGCTTAAAAAGAGAATCCTAATGTGATTTCTTTATAATGGGTGTGTTCCTTATCTTATCCTAGTGTGTAAACTCTTCTCCATGGCTGGACCCTCAAATAATATTCCTTTACGTGCTAAGGGTTATCTAGAGAATGGGATAGGTTTAATAACAACCCTAACCCTAACGCGTACCCTAACCCTAACCCCTACCCTAACCCTAACATGTACCCTAATCCTAAACCGTACCCTAAACCGAGCCCTAACCCTAACACTAACCCTAACCCTAACCCTAACCCATACCCTACACCGTACACGGACTCCTCCCCGAACCCGTACCCTAAGCCGTACCCTAACCCTAACCCTAAGCCTAACCCTAACCCTAGGCTACCCTTGACAGCTTCTGCTTCGAATAGATTTCCTAAGCACTAGTGTTTTAAGGAACAGCTTAAAAAGAGAATCCTAATGTGATTTCTTTATAATGGGTGTGTTCCTTATCTTATCCTAGTGTCTAAATTTTTCTCCATGGCTGGACCCCCAAATAATATTCCTTTACGTGCTAAGGGGTATCTAGAGAGTGGGATAGGTTTAATAACTACCCTAACCCTAACGCGTACCCTAACCCTAACCCCTACCCTAAACCTAACACGTACTCTAATCCTAACCCATACCCTAAAATGAGCCCTAACCCTAACCCTAACCCTAACCCATACCCTACACTGTACATGGACCCCTCCCCGAACCCGTACCCTAAGCCGTACCCTATCCCTAACCCTAAGGCTAACCCTAACCCTAGGCTACCCTTGACTGCTTCTGCCTCCAATAGATTTCCTAAGCAGTAGTGTTTTAAGGAACAGCTTAAAAAGAGAATCCTAATGTGATTTCTTTATAATGGGTGTGTTCCTTATCTTATCCTAGTGTCTAAACTCTTCTCCATGGCTGGACCCCCAAATAATATTCCTTTACGTGCTAAGGGGTATCTAGAGAGTGGGATAGGTTTAATAACTACCCTAACCCTAAGCCCTACCCTAACCCTAACCCCTACCCTAACCCTAACACTTACCCTAATCCTAACCCGTACCCTAAACCGAGCCCTAACCCTAACACTAACCCTAAGCCTAACCCTAACCCATACCCTACACCGTACACGGACCCCTCCCCGAACCCGTACCCTAAGCCATACCCTAACCATAACCCTAAGCCTAACCCTAACCCTAGGCTACCCTTGACTGCTTCTGCCTCCAATAGATTTCCTAAGCACTAGTGTTTTAAGGAACAGCTTAAAAAGAGAATCCTAATGTGATTTCTTTATAATGGGAGTGTTCCTTATCTAATCCTAGTGTGTAAACTCTTCTCCATGGCTGGACCCACAAATAATATTCCTTTACGTGCTAAGGGTTATCTAGAGAATGGGATAGGTTTAATAACAACCCTAACCCTAACGCGTATCCTAACCCTAACCCCTACCCTAACCCTAACATGTACCCTAATCCTAAACCGTACCCTAAACCGAGCCCTAACCCTAACCCTAACACTAACCCTAACCCTAACCCATACCCTACACCGTACACGGACCCCTCCCCGAACCCGTACCCTAAGCCATACCCTAACCATAACCCTAAGCCTAACCCTAACCCTAGGCTACCCTTGACTGCTTCTGCCTCCAATAGATTTCCTAAGCACTAGTGTTTTAAGGAACAGCTTAAAAAGAGAATCCTAATGTGATTTCTTTATAATGGGAGTGTTCCTTATCTAATCCTAGTGTGTAAACTCTTCTCCATGGCTGGACCCACAAATAATATTCCTTTACGTGCTAAGGGTTATCTAGAGAATGGGATAGGTTTAATAACAACCCTAACCCTAACGCGTATCCTAACCCTAACCCCTACCCTAACCCTAACATGTACCCTAATCCTAAACCGTACCCTAAACCGAGCCCTAACCCTAACCCTAACACTAACCCTAACCCTAACCCATACCCTACACCGTACACGGACTCCTCCCCGAACCCGTACCCTAAGCCGTACCCTAACCCTAACCCTAAGCCTAACCCTAACCCTAGGCTACCCTTGACAGCTTCTGCTTCCAATAGATTTCCTAAGCACTAGTGTTTTAAGGAACAGCTTAAAAAGAGAATCCTAATGTGATTTCTTTATAATGGGTGTGTTCCTTATTTATCCTAGTGTCTAAATTTTTCTCCATGGCTGGACCCCCAAATAATATTCCTTTACGTGCTAAGGGGTATCTAGAGAGTGGGATAGGTTTAATAACTACCCTAACCCTAACGCGTACCGTAACCCTAACCCCTACCCTAAACCTAACACGTACTCTAATCCTAACCCATACCCTAAAATGAGCCCTAACCCTAACCCTAACCCTAACCCATACCCTACACTGTACATGGACCCCTCCCCGAACCCGTACCCTAAGCCGTACCCTATCCCTAACCCTAAGCCTAACCCTAACCCTAGGCTACCCTTGACTGCTTCTGCCTCCAATAGATTTCCTAAGCACTAGTGTTTTAAGGAACAGCTTAAAAAGAGAATCCTAATGTGATTTCTTTATAATGGGTGTGTTCCTTATCTTATCCTAGTGTCTAAACTCTTCTCCATGGCTGGACCCCCAAATAATATTCCTTTACGTGCTAAGGGGTATCTAGAGAGTGGGATAGGTTTAATAACTACCCTAACCCTAAGCCCTACCCTAACCCTAACCCCTACCCTAACCCTAACACGTACCCTAATCCTAACCCGTACCCTAAACCGAGCCCTAACCCTAACACTAACCCTAACCCTAACCCTAACCCATACCCTACACCGTACACGGACCCCTCCCCGAACCCGTACCCTAAGCCGTACCCTAACCCTAACCCTAAGCCTAACCCTAACCCTAGGCTACCCTTGACTGCTTCTGCCTCCAATAGATTTCCTAAGCACTAGTGTTTTAAGGAACAGCTTAAAAAGAGAATCCTAATGTGATTTCTTTATAATGGGTGTGTTCCTTCTCTTATCCTAGTGTCTAAACTCTTCTCCATGGCTGGACCCCCAAATAATATTCCTTTACGTGCTAAGGGGTATCTAGAGAGTGGGATAGGTTTAATAACTACCCTAACCCTAACGCGTACGCTAACCCTAACCCCTACCCTAAACCTAACACGTACTCTAATCCTAACCCGTACCCTAAAATGAGCCCTAACCCTAACACTAACCCTAACCCTAACCCTAACCCATACCCTACACCGTACACGGACCCCTCCCCGAACCCGTACCCTAAGCCGTACCCTAACCCTAACCCTAAGCCTAACCCTAACCCTAGGCTACCCTTGACTGCTTCTGCCTCCAATAGATTTCCTAAGCACTAGTGTTTTAAGGAACAGCTTAAAAAGAGAATCCTAATGTGATTTCTTTATAATGGGTGTGTTCCTTATCTTATCCTAGTGTGTAAACTCTTCTCCATGGCTGGACCCTCAAATAATATTCCTTTACGTGCTAAGGGTTATCTAGAGAATGGGATAGGTTTAATAACAACCCTAACCCTAACGCGTACCCTAACCCTAACCCCTACCCTAACCCTAACATGTACCCTAATCCTAAACCGTACCCTAAACCGAGCCCTAACTCTAACACTAACCCTAACCCTAACCCTAACCCATACCCTACACCGTACACGGACTCCTCCCCGAACCCGTACCCTAAGCCGTACCCTAACCCTAACCCTAAGCCTAACCCTAACCCTAGGCTACCCTTGACAGCTTCTGCTTCCAATAGATTTCCTAAGCACTAGTGTTTTAAGGAACAGCTTAAAAAGAGAATCCTAATGTGATTTCTTTATAATGGGTGTGTTCCTTATCTTATCCTAGTGTCTAAATTTTTCTCCATGGCTGGACCCCCAAATAATATTCCTTTACGTGCTAAGGGGTATCTAGAGAGTGGGATAGGTTTAATAACTACCCTAACCCTAACGCGTACCCTAACCCTAACCCCTACCCTAAACCTAACACATACTCTAATCCTAACCCATACCCTAAAATGAGCCCTAACCCTAACCCTAACCCTAACCCATACCCTACACTGTACATGGACCCCTCCCCGAACCCGTACCCTAAGCCGTACCCTATCCCTAACCCTAAGCCTAACCCTAACCCTAGGCTACCCTTGACTGCTTCTGCCTCCAATAGATTTCCTAAGCAGTAGTGTTTTAAGGAACAGCTTAAAAAGAGAATCCTAATGTGATTTCTTTATAATGGGTGTGTTCCTTATCTTATCCTAGTGTCTAAACTCTTCTCCATGGCTGGACCCCCAAATAATATTCCTTTACGTGCTAAGGGGTATCTAGAGAGTGGGATAGGTTTAATAACTACCCTAACCCTAAGCCCTACCCTAACCCTAACCCCTACCCTAACCCTAACACGTACCCTAATCCTAACCCGTACCCTAAACCGAGCCCTAACCCTAACACTAACCCTAACCCTAACCCTAACCCATACCCTACACCGTACACGGACCCCTCCCCGAACCCGTACCCTAAGCCGTACCCTAACCCTAACCCTAAGCCTAACCCTAACCCTAGGCTACCCTTGACTGCTTCTGCCTCCAATAGATTTCCTAAGCACTAGTGTTTTAAGGAACAGCTTAAAAAGAGAATCCTAATGTGATTTCTGTATAATGGGTGTGTTCCTTATCTTATCCTAGTGTCTAAACTCTTCTCCATGGCTGGACCCCCAAATAATATTCCTTTACGTGCTAACGGGTATCTAGAGAGTGGGATAGGTTTAATAACTACCCTAACCCTAACCCCTACCCTAACCCTAACCCCTACCCTAACCCTAACACGTACCCTAATCCTAACCCGTACCCTAAACCGAGCCCTAACCCTAACACTAACCCTAACCCTAACCCTAACCCATACCCTACACCGTACACGGACCCCTCCCCGAACCCGTACCCTAAGCCGTACCCTAACCCTAACCCTAACCCTAGGCTACCCTTGACTGCTTCTGCCTCCAATAGATTTCCTAAGCACTAGTGTTTTAAGGAACAGCTTAAAAAGAGAATCCTAATGTGATTTCTTTATAATGGGTGTGTTCCTTATCTTATCCTAGTGTGTAAACTCTTCTCCATGGCTGGACCCTCAAATAATATTCCTTTACGTGCTAAGGGTTATCTAGAGAATGGGATAGGTTTAATAACAACCCTAACCCTAACGCGTACCCTAACCCTAACCCCTACCCTAACCCTAACATGTACCCTAATCCTAAACCGTACCCTAAACCGAGCCCTAACCCTAACACTAACCCTAACCCTAACCCTAACCCATACCCTACACCGTACACGGACTCCTCCCCGAACCCGTACCCTAAGCCGTACCCTAACCCTAACCCTAAGCCTAACCCTAACCCTAGGCTACCCTTGACAGCTTCTGCTTCGAATAGATTTCCTAAGCACTAGTGTTTTAAGGAACAGCTTAAAAAGAGAATCCTAATGTGATTTCTTTATAATGGGTGTGTTCCTTATCTTATCCTAGTGTCTAAATTTTTCTCCATGGCTGGACCCCCAAATAATATTCCTTTACGTGCTAAGGGGTATCTAGAGAGTGGGATAGGTTTAATAACTACCCTAACCCTAACGCGTACCCTAACCCTAACCCCTACCCTAAACCTAACACGTACTCTAATCCTAACCCATACCCTAAAATGAGCCCTAACCCTAACCCTAACCCTAACCCATACCCTACACTGTACATGGACCCCTCCCCGAACCCGTACCCTAAGCCGTACCCTATCCCTAACCCTAAGGCTAACCCTAACCCTAGGCTACCCTTGACTGCTTCTGCCTCCAATAGATTTCCTAAGCAGTAGTGTTTTAAGGAACAGCTTAAAAAGAGAATCCTAATGTGATTTCTTTATAATGGGTGTGTTCCTTATCTTATCCTAGTGTCTAAACTCTTCTCCATGGCTGGACCCCCAAATAATATTCCTTTACGTGCTAAGGGGTATCTAGAGAGTGGGATAGGTTTAATAACTACCCTAACCCTAAGCCCTACCCTAACCCTAACCCCTACCCTAACCCTAACACTTACCCTAATCCTAACCCGTACCCTAAACCGAGCCCTAACCCTAACACTAACCCTAAGCCTAACCCTAACCCATACCCTACACCGTACACGGACCCCTCCCCGAACCCGTACCCTAAGCCATACCCTAACCATAACCCTAAGCCTAACCCTAACCCTAGGCTACCCTTGACTGCTTCTGCCTCCAATAGATTTCCTAAGCACTAGTGTTTTAAGGAACAGCTTAAAAAGAGAATCCTAATGTGATTTCTTTATAATGGGAGTGTTCCTTATCTAATCCTAGTGTGTAAACTCTTCTCCATGGCTGGACCCACAAATAATATTCCTTTACGTGCTAAGGGTTATCTAGAGAATGGGATAGGTTTAATAACAACCCTAACCCTAACGCGTATCCTAACCCTAACCCCTACCCTAACCCTAACATGTACCCTAATCCTAAACCGTACCCTAAACCGAGCCCTAACCCTAACCCTAACACTAACCCTAACCCTAACCCATACCCTACACCGTACACGGACCCCTCACCGAACCCGTACCCTAAGCCGTACCCTAACCCTAACCCTAAGCCTAACCCTAACCCTAGGCTACCCCTGACTGCTTCTGCCTCCAATAGATTTCCTAAGCACTAGTGTTTTAAGGAACAGCTTAAAAAGAGAATCCTAATGTGATTTCTTTATAATGGGTGTGTTCCTTATCTTATCCTAGTGTGTAAACTCTTCTCCATGGCTGGACCCTCAAATAATATTCCTTTACGTGCTAAGGGTTATCTAGAGAATGGGATAGGTTTAATAACAACCCTAACCCTAACGCGTACCCTAACCCTAACCCCTACCCTAACCCTAACATGTAACCTAATCCTAAACCGTACCCTAAACCGAGCCCTAACCCTAACACTAACACTAACCCTAACCCTAACCCATACCCTACACCGTACACGGACTCCTCCCCGAACCCGTACCCTAAGCCGTACCCTAACCCTAACCCTAAGCCTAACCCTAACCCTAGGCTACCCTTGACAGCTTCTGCTTCGAATAGATTTCCTAAGCACTAGTGTTTTAAGGAACAGCTTAAAAAGAGAATCCTAATGTGATTTCTTTATAATGGGTGTGTTCCTTATCTTATCCTAGTGTCTAAACTCTTCTCCATGGCTGGACCCCCAAATAATATTCCTTTACGTGCTAAGGGGTATCTAGAGAGTGGGATAGGTTTAATAACTACCCTAACCCTAAGCCCTACCCTAACCCTAACCCCTACCCTAACCCTAACACGTACCCTAATCCTAACCCGTACCCTAAACCAAGCCCTAACCCTAACACTAACCCTAACCCTAACCCTAACCCATACCCTACACCGTACACGGACCCCTCCCCGAACCCGTACCCTAAGCCGTACCCTAACCCTAACCCTAAGCCTAACCCTAACCCTAGGCTACCCTTGACTGCTTCTGCCTCCAATAGATTTCCTAAGCACTAGTGTTTTAAGGAACAGCTTAAAAAGAGAATCCTAATGTGATTTCTGTATAATGGGTGTGTTCCTTATCTTATCCTAGTGTCTAAACTCTTCTCCATGGCTGGACCCCCAAATAATATTCCTTTACGTGCTAACGGGTATCTAGAGAGTGGGATAGGTTTAATAACTACCCTAACCCTAACCCCTACCCTAACCCTAACCCCTACCCTAACCCTAACACGTACCCTAATCCTAACCCGTACCCTAAACCGAGCCCTAACCCTAACACTAACCCTAACCCTAACCCTAACCCATACCCTACACCGTACCCGGACCCCTCCCCGAACCCGTACCCTAAGCCGTACCCTAACCCTAACCCTAACCCTAGGCTACCCTTGACTGCTTCTGCCTCCAATAGATTTCCTAAGCACTAGTGTTTTAAGGAACAGCTTAAAAAGAGAATCCTAATGTGATTTCTTTATAATGGGTGTGTTCCTTATCTTATCCTAGTGTGTAAACTCTTCTCCATGGCTGGACCCTCAAATAATATTCCTTTACGTGCTAAGGGTTATCTAGAGAATGGGATAGGTTTAATAACAACCCTAACCCTAACGCGTACCCTAACCCTAACCCCTACCCTAACCCTAACATGTACCCTAATCCTAAACCGTACCCTAAACCGAGCCCTAACCCTAACACTAACCCTAACCCTAACCCTAACCCATACCCTACACCGTACACGGACTCCTCCCCGAACCCGTACCCTAAGCCGTACCCTAACCCTAACCCTAAGCCTAACCCTAACCCTAGGCTACCCTTGACAGCTTCTGCTTCCAATAGATTTCCTAAGCACTAGTGTTTTAAGGAAGAGCTTAAAAAGAGAATCCTAATGTGATTTCTTTATAATGGGTGTGTTCCTTATCTTATCCTAGTGTCTAAATTTTTCTCCATGGCTGGACCCCCAAATAATATTCCTTTACGTGCTAAGGGGTATCTAGAGAGTGGGATAGGTTTAATAACTACCCTAACCCTAACGCGTACCCTAACCCTAACCCCTACCCTAAACCTAACACGTACTCTAATCCTAACCCATACCCTAAAATGAGCCCTAACCCTAACCCTAACCCTAACCCATACCCTACACTGTACATGGACCCTTCCCCGAACCCGTACCCTAAGCCGTACCCTATCCCTAACCCTAAGCCTAACCCTAACCCTAGGCTACCCTTGACTGCTTCTGCCTCCAATAGATTTCCTAAGCAGTAGTGTTTTAAGGAACAGCTTAAAAAGAGAATCCTAATGTGATTTCTTTATAATGGGTGTGTTCCTTATCTTATCCTAGTGTCTAAACTCTTCTCCATGGCTGGACCCCCAAATAATATTCCTTTACGTGCTAAGGGGTATCTAGAGAGTGGGATAGGTTTAATAACTACCCTAACCCTAACGCGTACCCTAACCCTAACCCCTACCCTAAACCTAACACGTACTCTAATCCTAACCCGTACCCTAAAATGAGCCCTAACCCTAACACTAACCCTAACCCTAACCCTAACCCATACCCTACACCGTACACGGACCCCTCCCCGAACCCGTACCCTAAGCCGTACCCTAACCCTAACCCTAAGCCTAACCCTAACCCTAGGCTACCCTTGACTGCTTCTGCCTCCAATAGATTTCCTAAGCACTAGTGTTTTAAGGAACAGCTTAAAAAGAGAATCCTAATGTGATTTCTGTATAATGGGTGTGTTCCTTATCTTATCCTAGTGTCTAAACTCTTCTCCATGGCTGGACCCCCAAATAATATTCCTTTACGTGCTAAGGGGTATCTAGAGAGTGGGATAGGTTTAATAACTACCCTAACCCTAACCCCTACCCTAACCCTAACCCCTACCCTAACCCTAACACGTACCCTAATCCTAACCCGTACCCTAAACCGAGCCCTAACCCTAACACTAACCCTAACCCTAACCCTAACCCATACCCTACACCGTACACGGACCCCTCCCCGAACCCGTACCCTAAGCCGTACCCTAACCCTAACCCTAAGCCTAACCCTAACCCTAGGCTACCCTTGACTGCTTCTGCCTCCAATAGATTTCCTAAGCACTAGTGTTTTAAGGAACAGCTTAAAAAGAGAATCCTAATGTGATTTCTTTATAATGGGTGTGTTCCTTATCTTATCCTAGTGTCTAAATTCTTCTCCATGGCTGGACCCCAAATAATATTCCTTTACGTGCTAAGGGGTATCTAGAGAGTGGGATAGGTTTAATAACTACCCTAACCCTAACGCGTACCCTAACCCTAACCCCTACCCTAAACCTAACACGTACTCTAATCCTAACCCGAACCCTAAAATGAGCCCTAACCCTAACACTAACCCTAACCCTAACCCTAACCCATACCCTACACCGTACACGGACCCCTCCCCGAACCCGTACCCTAAGCCGTACCCTAACCCTATCCCTAGGCTACCCTTGACTGCTTCTGCCTCCAATAGATTTCCTAAGCACTAGTGTTTTAAGGAACAGCTTAAAAAGAGAATCCTAATGTGATTTCTGTATAATGGGTGTGTTCCTTATCTTATCCTAGTGTGGAAACTCTTCTCCATGGCTGGACCCTCAAATAATATTCCTTTACGTGCTAAGGGTTATGTAGAGAATGGGATAGGTTTAATAACAACCCTAACCCTAACGCGTATCCTAACCCTAACCCCTACCCTAACCCTAACATGTACCCTAATCCTAAACCGTACCCTAAACCGAGCCCTAACCCTAACCCTAACACTAACCCTAACCCTAACCCATACCCTACACCGTACACGGACTCCTCCCCGAACCCGTACCCTAAGCCGTACCCTAACCCTAACCCTAAGCCTAACCCTAACCCTAGGCTACCCTTGACAGCTTCTGCTTCCAATAGATTTCCTAAGCACTAGTGTTTTAAGGAACAGCTTAAAAAGAGAATCCTAATGTGATTTCTTTATAATGGGTGTGTTCCTTATTTATCCTAGTGTCTAAATTTTTCTCCATGGCTGGACCCCCAAATAATATTCCTTTACGTGCTAAGGGGTATCTAGAGAGTGGGATAGGTTTAATAACTACCCTAACCCTAACGCGTACGCTAACCCTAACCCCTACCCTAAACCTAACACGTACTCTAATCCTAACCCGTACCCTAAAATGAGCCCTAACCCTAACACTAACCCTAACCCTAACCCTAACCCATACCCTACACCGTACACGGACCCCTCCCCGAACCCGTACCCTAAGCCGTACCCTAACCCTAACCCTAAGCCTAACCCTAACCCTAGGCTACCCTTGACTGCTTCTGCCTCCAATAGATTTCCTAAGCACTAGTGTTTTAAGGAACAGCTTAAAAAGAGAATCCTAATGTGATTTCTTTATAATGGGTGTGTTCCTTATCTTATCCTAGTGTGTAAACTCTTCTCCATGGCTGGACCCTCAAATAATATTCCTTTACGTGCTAAGGGTTATCTAGAGAATGGGATAGGTTTAATAACAACCCTAACCCTAACGCGTACCCTAACCCTAACCCCTACCCTAACCCTAACATGTACCCTAATCCTAAACCGTACCCTAAACCGAGCCCTAACCCTAACACTAACCCTAACCCTAACCCTAACCCATACCCTACACCGTACACGGACTCCTCCCCGAACCCGTACCCTAAGCCGTACCCTAACCCTAACCCTAAGCCTAACCCTAACCCTAGGCTACCCTTGACAGCTTCTGCTTCCAATAGATTTCCTAAGCACTAGTGTTTTAAGGAACAGCTTAAAAAGAGAATCCTAATGTGATTTCTTTATAATGGGTGTGTTCCTTATCTTATCCTAGTGTCTAAATTTTTCTCCATGGCTGGACCCCCAAATAATATTCCTTTACGTGCTAAGGGGTATCTAGAGAGTGGGATAGGTTTAATAACTACCCTAACCCTAACGCGTACCCTAACCCTAACCCCTACCCTAAACCTAACACATACTCTAATCCTAACCCATACCCTAAAATGAGCCCTAACCCTAACCCTAACCCTAACCCATACCCTACACTGTACATGGACCCCTCCCCGAACCCGTACCCTAAGCCGTACCCTATCCCTAACCCTAAGCCTAACCCTAACACTAGGCTACCCTTGACTGCTTCTGCCTCCAATAGATTTCCTAAGCAGTAGTGTTTTAAGGAACAGCTTAAAAAGAGAATCCTAATGTGATTTCTTTATAATGGGTGTGTTCCTTATCTTATCCTAGTGTCTAAACTCTTCTCCATGGCTGGACCCCCAAATAATATTCCTTTACGTGCTAAGGGGTATCTAGAGAGTGGGATAGGTTTAATAACTACCCTAACCCTAAGCCCTACCCTAACCCTAACCCCTACCCTAACCCTAACACGTACCCTAATCCTAACCCGTACCCTAAACCGAGCCCTAACCCTAACACTAACCCTAACCCTAACCCTAACCCATACCCTACACCGTACACGGACCCCTCCCCGAACCCGTACCCTAAGCCGTACCCTAACCCTAACCCTAAGCCTAACCCTAACCCTAGGCTACCCTTGACTGCTTCTGCCTCCAATAGATTTCCTAAGCACTAGTGTTTTAAGGAACAGCTTAAAAAGAGAATCCTAATGTGATTTCTGTATAATGGGTGTGTTCCTTATCTTATCCTAGTGTCTAAACTCTTCTCCATGGCTGGACCCCCAAATAATATTCCTTTACGTGCTAACGGGTATCTAGAGAGTGGGATAGGTTTAATAACTACCCTAACCCTAACCCCTACCCTAACCCTAACCCCTACCCTAACCCTAACACGTACCCTAATCCTAACCCGTACCCTAAACCGAGCCCTAACCCTAACACGAACCCTAACCCTAACCCTAACCCATACCCTACACCGTACACGGACCCCTCCCCGAACCCGTACCCTAAGCCGTACCCTAACCCTAACCCTAACCCTAGGCTACCCTTGACTGCTTCTGCCTCCAATAGATTTCCTAAGCACTAGTGTTTTAAGGAACAGCTTAAAAAGAGAATCCTAATGTGATTTCTTTATAATGGGTGTGTTCCTTATCTTATCCTAGTGTGTAAACTCTTCTCCATGGCTGGACCCTCAAATAATATTCCTTTACGTGCTAAGGGTTATCTAGAGAATGGGATAGGTTTAATAACAACCCTAACCCTAACGCGTACCCTAACCCTAACCCCTACCCTAACCCTAACATGTACCCTAATCCTAAACCGTACCCTAAACCGAGCCCTAACCCTAACACTAACCCTAACCCTAACCCTAACCCATACCCTACACCGTACACGGACTCCTCCCCGAACCCGTACCCTAAGCCGTACCCTAACCCTAACCCTAAGCCTAACCCTAACCCTAGGCTACCCTTGACAGCTTCTGCTTCGAATAGATTTCCTAAGCACTAGTGTTTTAAGGAACAGCTTAAAAAGAGAATCCTAATGTGATTTCTTTATAATGGGTGTGTTCCTTATCTTATCCTAGTGTCTAAATTTTTCTCCATGGCTGGACCCCCAAATAATATTCCTTTACGTGCTAAGGGGTATCTAGAGAGTGGGATAGGTTTAATAACTACCCTAACCCTAACGCGTACCCTAACCCTAACCCCTACCCTAAACCTAACACGTACTCTAATCCTAACCCATACCCTAAAATGAGCCCTAACCCTAACCCTAACCCTAACCCATACCCTACACTGTACATGGACCCCTCCCCGAACCCGTACCCTAAGCCGTACCCTATCCCTAACCCTAAGGCTAACCCTAACCCTAGGCTACCCTTGACTGCTTCTGCCTCCAATAGATTTCCTAAGCAGTAGTGTTTTAAGGAACAGCTTAAAAAGAGAATCCTAATGTGATTTCTTTATAATGGGTGTGTTCCTTATCTTATCCTAGTGTCTAAACTCTTCTCCATGGCTGGACCCCCAAATAATATTCCTTTACGTGCTAAGGGGTATCTAGAGAGTGGGATAGGTTTAATAACTACCCTAACCCTAAGCCCTACCCTAACCCTAACCCCTACCCTAACCCTAACACTTACCCTAATCCTAATCCGTACCCTAAACCGAGCCCTAACCCTAACACTAACCCTAAGCCTAACCCTAACCCATACCCTACACCGTACACGGACCCCTCCCCGAACCCGTACCCTAAGCCATACCCTAACCATAACCCTAAGCCTAACCCTAACCCTAGGCTACCCTTGACTGCTTCTGCCTCCAATAGATTTCCTAAGCACTAGTGTTTTAAGGAACAGCTTAAAAAGAGAATCCTAATGTGATTTCTTTATAATGGGAGTGTTCCTTATCTAATCCTAGTGTGTAAACTCTTCTCCATGGCTGGACCCACAAATAATATTCCTTTACGTGCTAAGGGTTATCTAGAGAATGGGATAGGTTTAATAACAACCCTAACCCTAACGCGTATCCTAACCCTAACCCCTACCCTAACCCTAACATGTACCCTAATCCTAAACCGTACCCTAAACCGAGCCCTAACCCTAACCCTAACACTAACCCTAACCCTAACCCATACCCTACACCGTACACGGACCCCTCACCGAACCCGTACCCTAAGCCGTACCCTAACCCTAACCCTAAGCCTAACCCTAACCCTAGGCTACCCCTGACTGCTTCTGCCTCCAATAGATTTCCTAAGCACTAGTGTTTTAAGGAACAGCTTAAAAAGAGAATCCTAATGTGATTTCTTTATAATGGGTGTGTTCCTTATCTTATCCTAGTGTGTAAACTCTTCTCCATGGCTGGACCCTCAAATAATATTCCTTTACGTGCTAAGGGTTATCTAGAGAATGGGATAGGTTTAATAACAACCCTAACCCTAACGCGTACCCTAACCCTAACCCCTACCCTAACCCTAACATGTAACCTAATCCTAAACCGTACCCTAAACCGAGCCCTAACCCTAACACTAACACTAACCCTAACCCTAACCCATACCCTACACCGTACACGGACTCCTCCCCGAACCCGTACCCTAAGCCGTACCCTAACCCTAACCCTAAGCCTAACCCTAACCCTAGGCTACCCTTGACAGCTTCTGCTTCGAATAGATTTCCTAAGCACTAGTGTTTTAAGGAACAGCTTAAAAAGAGAATCCTAATGTGATTTCTTTATAATGGGTGTGTTCCTTATCTTATCCTAGTGTCTAAACTCTTCTCCATGGCTGGACCCCCAAATAATATTCCTTTACGTGCTAAGGGGTATCTAGAGAGTGGGATAGGTTTAATAACTACCCTAACCCTAAGCCCTACCCTAACCCTAACCCCTACCCTAACCCTAACACGTACCCTAATCCTAACCCGTACCCTAAACCAAGCCCTAACCCTAACACTAACCCTAACCCTAACCCTAACCCATACCCTACACCGTACACGGACCCCTCCCCGAACCCGTACCCTAAGCCGTACCCTAACCCTAACCCTAAGCCTAACCCTAACCCTAGGCTACCCTTGACTGCTTCTGCCTCCAATAGATTTCCTAAGCACTAGTGTTTTAAGGAACAGCTTAAAAAGAGAATCCTAATGTGATTTCTGTATAATGGGTGTGTTCCTTATCTTATCCTAGTGTCTAAACTCTTCTCCATGGCTGGACCCCCAAATAATATTCCTTTACGTGCTAACGGGTATCTAGAGAGTGGGATAGGTTTAATAACTACCCTAACCCTAACCCCTACCCTAACCCTAACCCCTACCCTAACCCTAACACGTACCCTAATCCTAACCCGTACCCTAAACCGAGCCCTAACCCTAACACTAACCCTAACCCTAACCCTAACCCATACCCTACACCGTACCCGGACCCCTCCCCGAACCCGTACCCTAAGCCGTACCCTAACCCTAACCCTAACCCTAGGCTACCCTTGACTGCTTCTGCCTCCAATAGATTTCCTAAGCACTAGTGTTTTAAGGAACAGCTTAAAAAGAGAATCCTAATGTGATTTCTTTATAATGGGTGTGTTCCTTATCTTATCCTAGTGTGTAAACTCTTCTCCATGGCTGGACCCTCAAATAATATTCCTTTACGTGCTAAGGGTTATCTAGAGAATGGGATAGGTTTAATAACAACCCTAACCCTAACGCGTACCCTAACCCTAACCCCTACCCTAACCCTAACATGTACCCTAATCCTAAACCGTACCCTAAACCGAGCCCTAACCCTAACACTAACCCTAACCCTAACCCTAACCCATACCCTACACCGTACACGGACTCCTCCCCGAACCCGTACCCTAAGCCGTACCCTAACCCTAACCCTAAGCCTAACCCTAACCCTAGGCTACCCTTGACAGCTTCTGCTTCCAATAGATTTCCTAAGCACTAGTGTTTTAAGGAAGAGCTTAAAAAGAGAATCCTAATGTGATTTCTTTATAATGGGTGTGTTCCTTATCTTATCCTAGTGTCTAAATTTTTCTCCATGGCTGGACCCCCAAATAATATTCCTTTACGTGCTAAGGGGTATCTAGAGAGTGGGATAGGTTTAATAACTACCCTAACCCTAACGCGTACCCTAACCCTAACCCCTACCCTAAACCTAACACGTACTCTAATCCTAACCCATACCCTAAAATGAGCCCTAACCCTAACCCTAACCCTAACCCATACCCTACACTGTACATGGACCCTTCCCCGAACCCGTACCCTAAGCCGTACCCTATCCCTAACCCTAAGCCTAACCCTAACCCTAGGCTACCCTTGACTGCTTCTGCCTCCAATAGATTTCCTAAGCAGTAGTGTTTTAAGGAACAGCTTAAAAAGAGAATCCTAATGTGATTTCTTTATAATGGGTGTGTTCCTTATCTTATCCTAGTGTCTAAACTCTTCTCCATGGCTGGACCCCCAAATAATATTCCTTTACGTGCTAAGGGGTATCTAGAGAGTGGGATAGGTTTAATAACTACCCTAACCCTAACGCGTACCCTAACCCTAACCCCTACCCTAAACCTAACACGTACTCTAATCCTAACCCGTACCCTAAAATGAGCCCTAACCCTAACACTAACCCTAACCCTAACCCTAACCCATACCCTACACCGTACACGGACCCCTCCCCGAACCCGTACCCTAAGCCGTACCCTAACCCTAACCCTAAGCCTAACCCTAACCCTAGGCTACCCTTGACTGCTTCTGCCTCCAATAGATTTCCTAAGCACTAGTGTTTTAAGGAACAGCTTAAAAAGAGAATCCTAATGTGATTTCTGTATAATGGGTGTGTTCCTTATCTTATCCTAGTGTCTAAACTCTTCTCCATGGCTGGACCCCCAAATAATATTCCTTTACGTGCTAAGGGGTATCTAGAGAGTGGGATAGGTTTAATAACTACCCTAACCCTAACCCCTACCCTAACCCTAACCCCTACCCTAACCCTAACACGTACCCTAATCCTAACCCGTACCCTAAACCGAGCCCTAACCCTAACACTAACCCTAACCCTAACCCTAACCCATACCCTACACCGTACACGGACCCCTCCCCGAACCCGTACCCTAAGCCGTACCCTAACCCTAACCCTAAGCCTAACCCTAACCCTAGGCTACCCTTGACTGCTTCTGCCTCCAATAGATTTCCTAAGCACTAGTGTTTTAAGGAACAGCTTAAAAAGAGAATCCTAATGTGATTTCTTTATAATGGGTGTGTTCCTTATCTTATCCTAGTGTCTAAATTCTTCTCCATGGCTGGACCCCAAATAATATTCCTTTACGTGCTAAGGGGTATCTAGAGAGTGGGATAGGTTTAATAACTACCCTAACCCTAACGCGTACCCTAACCCTAACCCCTACCCTAAACCTAACACGTACTCTAATCCTAACCCGAACCCTAAAATGAGCCCTAACCCTAACACTAACCCTAACCCTAACCCTAACCCATACCCTACACCGTACACGGACCCCTCCCCGAACCCGTACCCTAAGCCGTACCCTAACCCTATCCCTAGGCTACCCTTGACTGCTTCTGCCTCCAATAGATTTCCTAAGCACTAGTGTTTTAAGGAACAGCTTAAAAAGAGAATCCTAATGTGATTTCTGTATAATGGGTGTGTTCCTTATCTTATCCTAGTGTGGAAACTCTTCTCCATGGCTGGACCCTCAAATAATATTCCTTTACGTGCTAAGGGTTATGTAGAGAATGGGATAGGTTTAATAACAACCCTAACCCTAACGCGTATCCTAACCCTAACCCCTACCCTAACCCTAACATGTACCCTAATCCTAAACCGTACCCTAAACCGAGCCCTAACCCTAACCCTAACACTAACCCTAACCCTAACCCATACCCTACACCGTACACGGACTCCTCCCCGAACCCGTACCCTAAGCCGTACCCTAACCCTAACCCTAAGCCTAACCCTAACCCTAGGCTACCCTTGACAGCTTCTGCTTCCAATAGATTTCCTAAGCACTAGTGTTTTAAGGAACAGCTTAAAAAGAGAATCCTAATGTGATTTCTTTATAATGGGTGTGTTCCTTATTTATCCTAGTGTCTAAATTTTTCTCCATGGCTGGACCCCCAAATAATATTCCTTTACGTGCTAAGGGGTATCTAGAGAGTGGGATAGGTTTAATAACTACCCTAACCCTAACGCGTACCGTAACCCTAACCCCTACCCTAAACCTAACACGTACTCTAATCCTAACCCATACCCTAAAATGAGCCCTAACCCTAACCCTAACCCTAACCCATACCCTACACTGTACATGGACCCCTCCCCGAACCCGTACCCTAAGCCGTACCCTATCCCTAACCCTAAGCCTAACCCTAACCCTAGGCTACCCTTGACTGCTTCTGCCTCCAATAGATTTCCTAAGCACTAGTGTTTTAAGGAACAGCTTAAAAAGAGAATCCTAATGTGATTTCTTTATAATGGGTGTGTTCCTTATCTTATCCTAGTGTCTAAACTCTTCTCCATGGCTGGACCCCCAAATAATATTCCTTTACGTGCTAAGGGGTATCTAGAGAGTGGGATAGGTTTAATAACTACCCTAACCCTAAGCCCTACCCTAACCCTAACACCTACCCTAACCCTAACACGTACCCTAATCCTAACCCGTACCCTAAACCGAGCCCTAACCCTAACACTAACCCTAACCCTAACCCTAACCCATACCCTACACCGTACACGGACCCCTCCCCGAACCCGTACCCTAAGCCGTACCCTAACCCTAACCCTAAGCCTAACCCTAACCCTAGGCTACCCTTGACTGCTTCTGCCTCCAATAGATTTCCTAAGCACTAGTGTTTTAAGGAACAGCTTAAAAAGAGAATCCTAATGTGATTTCTTTATAATGGGAGTGTTCCTTATCTAATCCTAGTGTGTAAACTCTTCTCCATGGCTGGACCCCCAAATAATATTCCTTTACGTGCTAAGGGGTATCTAGAGAGTGGGATAGGTTTAATAACTACCCTAACCCGAACCCCTACCCTAACCCCTACCCTAACCCTAACACGTACCCTAATCCTAACCCGTACCCTAAACCGAGCCCTAACCCTAACACTAACCCTAACCCTAACCCATACCCTACACCGTACACGGACCCCTCCCCGAACCCGTACCCTAAGCCGTACCCTAACCCTAACCCTAAGCCTAACCCTAACCCTAGGCTACCCTTGACTGCTTCTACCTCCAATAGATTTCCTAAGCACTAGTGTTTTAAGGAACAGCTTAAAAAGAGAATCCTAATGTGATTTCTTTATAATGGGTGTGTTCCTTATCTTATCCTAGTGTCTAAATTCTTCTCCATGGCTGGACCCCAAATAATATTCCTTTACGTGCTAAGGGGTATCTAGAGAGTGGGATAGGTTTAATAACTACCCTAACCCTAACGCGTACACTTACCCTAACCCCTACCCTAAACCTAACACGTACTCGAATCCTAACCCGTACCCTAAAATGAGCCCTAACCCTAACACTAACCCTAACCCTAACCCTAACCCATACCCTACACCGTACACGGACCCCTCCCCGAACCCGTACCCTAAGCCGTACCCTAACCCTAACCCTAGGCTACCCTTGACTGCTTCTGCCTCCAATAGATTTCCTAAGCACTAGTGTTTTAAGGAACAGCTTAAAAAGAGAATCCTAATGTGATTTCTGTATAATGGGTGTGTTCCTTATCTTATCCTAGTGTGGAAACTCTTCTCCATGGCTGGACCCTCAAATAATATTCCTTTACGTGCTAAGGGTTATGTAGAGAATGGGATAGGTTTAATAACAACCCTAACCCTAACGCGTACCCTAACCCTAACCCCTACCCTAACCCTAACATGTACCCTAATCCTAAACCGTACCCTAAACCGAGCCCTAACCCTAACCCTAACACTAACCCTAACCCTAACCCATACCCTACACCGTACACGGACTCCTCCCCGAACCCGTACCCTAAGCCGTACCCTAACCCTAACCCTAAGCCTAACCCTAACCCTAGGCTACCCTTGACAGCTTCTGCTTCCAATAGATTTCCTAAGCACTAGTGTTTTAAGGAACAGCTTAAAAAGAGAATCCTAATGTGATTTCTTTATAATGGGTGTGTTCCTTATTTATCCTAGTGTCTAAATTTTTCTCCATGGCTGGACCCCCAAATAATATTCCTTTACGTGCTAAGGGGTATCTAGAGAGTGGGATAGGTTTAATAACTACCCTAACCCTAACGCGTACCGTAACCCTAACCCCTACCCTAAACCTAACACGTACTCTAATCCTAACCCATACCCTAAAATGAGCCCTAACCCTAACCCTAACCCTAACCCATACCCTACACTGTACATGGACCCTTCCCCGAACCCGTACCCTAAGCCGTACCCTATCCCTAACCCTAAGCCTAACCCTAACCCTAGGCTACCCTTGACTGCTTCTGCCTCCAATAGATTTCCTAAGCAGTAGTGTTTTAAGGAACAGCTTAAAAAGAGAATCCTAATGTGATTTCTTTATAATGGGTGTGTTCCTTATCTTATCCTAGTGTCTAAACTCTTCTCCATGGCTGGACCCCCAAATAATATTCCTTTACGTGCTAAGGGGTATCTAGAGAGTGGGATAGGTTTAATAACTACCCTAACCCTAACGCGTACCCTAACCCTAACCCCTACCCTAAACCTAACACGTACTCTAATCCTAACCCGTACCCTAAAATGAGCCCTAACCCTAACACTAACCCTAACCCTAACCCTAACCCATACCCTACACCGTACACGGACCCCTCCCCGAACCCGTACCCTAAGCCGTACCCTAACCCTAACCCTAAGCCTAACCCTAACCCTAGGCTACCCTTGACTGCTTCTGCCTCCAATAGATTTCCTAAGCACTAGTGTTTTAAGGAACAGCTTAAAAAGAGAATCCTAATGTGATTTCTGTATAATGGGTGTGTTCCTTATCTTATCCTAGTGTCTAAACTCTTCTCCATGGCTGGACCCCCTAATAATATTCCTTTACGTGCTAAGGGGTATCTAGAGAGTGGGATAGGTTTAATAACTACCCTAACCCTAACCCCTACCCTAACCCTAACCCCTACCCTAACCCTAACACGTACCCTAATCCTAACCCGTACCCTAAACCGAGCCCTAACCCTAACACTAACCCTAACCCTAACCCTAACCCATACCCTACACCGTACACGGACCCCTCCCCGAACCCGTACCCTAAGCCGTACCCTAACCCTAACCCTAAGCCTAACCCTAACCCTAGGCTACCCTTGACTGCTTCTGCCTCCAATAGATTTCCTAAGCACTAGTGTTTTAAGGAACAGCTTAAAAAGAGAATCCTAATGTGATTTCTTTATAATGGGTGTGTTCCTTATCTTATCCTAGTGTCTAAATTCTTCTCCATGGCTGGACCCCAAATAATATTCCTTTACGTGCTAAGGGGTATCTAGAGAGTGGGATAGGTTTAATAACTACCCTAACCCTAACGCGTACCCTAACCCTAACCCCTACCCTAAACCTAACACGTACTCTAATCCTAACCCGAACCCTAAAATGAGCCCTAACCCTAACACTAACCCTAACCCTAACCCTAACCCATACCCTACACCGTACACGGACCCCTCCCCGAACCCGTACCCTAAGCCGTACCCTAACCCTAACCCTAAGCCTAACCCTAACCCTAGGCTACCCTTGACTGCTTCTGCCTCCAATAGATTTCCTAAGCACTAGTGTTTTAAGGAACAGCTTAAAAAGAGAATCCTAATGTGATTTCTTTATAATGGGTGTGTTCCTTATCTTATCCTAGTGTGTAAACTCTTCTCCATGGCTGGACCCTCAAATAATATTCCTTTACGTGCTAAGGGTTATCTAGAGAATGGGATAGGTTTAATAACAACCCTAACCCTAACGCGTACCCTAACCCTAACCCCTACCCTAACCCTAACATGTACCCTAATCCTAAACCGTACCCTAAACCGAGCCCTAACCCTAACACTAACCCTAACCCTAACCCTAACCCATACCCTACACCGTACACGGACTCCTCCCCGAACCCGTACCCTAAGCCGTACCCTATCCCTAACCCTAAGCCTAACCCTAACCCTAGGCTACCCTTGACAGCTTCTGCTTCCAATAGATTTCCTAAGCACTAGTGTTTTAAGGAACAGCTTAAAAAGAGAATCCTAATGTGATTTCTTTATAATGGGTGTGTTCCTTATCTTATCCTAGTGTCTAAATTTTTCTCCATGGCTGGACCCCCAAATAATATTCCTTTACGTGCTAAGGGGTATCTAGAGAGTGGGATAGGTTTAATAACTACCCTAACCCTAACGCGTACCCTAACCCTAACCCCTACCCTAAACCTAACACATACTCTAATCCTAACCCATACCCTAAAATGAGCCCTAACCCTAACCCTAACCCTAACCCATACCCTACACTGTACATGGACCCCTCCCCGAACCCGTACCCTAAGCCGTACCCTATCCCTAACCCTAAGCCTAACCCTAACCCTAGGCTACCCTTGACTGCTTCTGCCTCCAATAGATTTCCTAAGCAGTAGTGTTTTAAGGAACAGCTTAAAAAGAGAATCCTAATGTGATTTCTTTATAATGGGTGTGTTCCTTATCTTATCCTAGTGTCTAAACTCTTCTCCATGGCTGGACCCCCAAATAATATTCCTTTACGTGCTAAGGGGTATCTAGAGAGTGGGATAGGTTTAATAACTACCCTAACCCTAAGCCCTACCCTAACCCTAACCCCTACCCTAACCCTAACACGTACCCTAATCCTAACCCGTACCCTAAACCGAGCCCTAACCCTAACACTAACCCTAACCCTAACCCTAACCCATACCCTACACCGTACACGGACCCCTCCCCGAACCCGTACCCTAAGCCGTACCCTAACCCTAACCCTAAGCCTAACCCTAACCCTAGGCTACCCTTGACTGCTTCTGCCTCCAATAGATTTCCTAAGCACTAGTGTTTTAAGGAACAGCTTAAAAAGAGAATCCTAATGTGATTTCTGTATAATGGGTGTGTTCCTTATCTTATCCTAGTGTCTAAACTCTTCTCCATGGCTGGACCCCCAAATAATATTCCTTTACGTGCTAACGGGTATCTAGAGAGTGGGATAGGTTTAATAACTACCCTAACCCTAACCCCTACCCTAACCCTAACCCCTACCCTAACCCTAACACGTACCCTAATCCTAACCCGTACCCTAAACCGAGCCCTAACCCTAACACTAACCCTAACCCTAACCCTAACCCATACCCTACACCGTACACGGACCCCTCCCCGAACCCGTACCCTAAGCCGTACCCTAACCCTAACCCTAACCCTAGGCTACCCTTGACTGCTTCTGCCTCCAATAGATTTCCTAAGCACTAGTGTTTTAAGGAACAGCTTAAAAAGAGAATCCTAATGTGATTTCTTTATAATGGGTGTGTTCCTTATCTTATCCTAGTGTGTAAACTCTTCTCCATGGCTGGACCCTCAAATAATATTCCTTTACGTGCTAAGGGTTATCTAGAGAATGGGATAGGTTTAATAACAACCCTAACCCTAACGCGTACCCTAACCCTAACCCCTACCCTAACCCTAACATGTACCCTAATCCTAAACCGTACCCTAAACCGAGCCCTAACCCTAACACTAACCCTAACCCTAACCCTAACCCATACCCTACACCGTACACGGACTCCTCCCCGAACCCGTACCCTAAGCCGTACCCTAACCCTAACCCTAAGCCTAACCCTAACCCTAGGCTACCCTTGACAGCTTCTGCTTCGAATAGATTTCCTAAGCACTAGTGTTTTAAGGAACAGCTTAAAAAGAGAATCCTAATGTGATTTCTTTATAATGGGTGTGTTCCTTATCTTATCCTAGTGTCTAAATTTTTCTCCATGGCTGGACCCCCAAATAATATTCCTTTACGTGCTAAGGGGTATCTAGAGAGTGGGATAGGTTTAATAACTACCCTAACCCTAACGCGTACCCTAACCCTAACCCCTACCCTAAACCTAACACGTACTCTAATCCTAACCCATACCCTAAAATGAGCCCTAACCCTAACCCTAACCCTAACCCATACCCTACACTGTACATGGACCCCTCCCCGAACCCGTACCCTAAGCCGTACCCTATCCCTAACCCTAAGGCTAACCCTAACCCTAGGCTACCCTTGACTGCTTCTGCCTCCAATAGATTTCCTAAGCAGTAGTGTTTTAAGGAACAGCTTAAAAAGAGAATCCTAATGTGATTTCTTTATAATGGGTGTGTTCCTTATCTTATCCTAGTGTCTAAACTCTTCTCCATGGCTGGACCCCCAAATAATATTCCTTTACGTGCTAAGGGGTATCTAGAGAGTGGGATAGGTTTAATAACTACCCTAACCCTAAGCCCTACCCTAACCCTAACCCCTACCCTAACCCTAACACTTACCCTAATCCTAACCCGTACCCTAAACCGAGCCCTAACCCTAACACTAACCCTAAGCCTAACCCTAACCCATACCCTACACCGTACACGGACCCCTCCCCGAACCCGTACCCTAAGCCATACCCTAACCATAACCCTAAGCCTAACCCTAACCCTAGGCTACCCTTGACTGCTTCTGCCTCCAATAGATTTCCTAAGCACTAGTGTTTTAAGGAACAGCTTAAAAAGAGAATCCTAATGTGATTTCTTTATAATGGGAGTGTTCCTTATCTAATCCTAGTGTGTAAACTCTTCTCCATGGCTGGACCCACAAATAATATTCCTTTACGTGCTAAGGGTTATCTAGAGAATGGGATAGGTTTAATAACAACCCTAACCCTAACGCGTATCCTAACCCTAACCCCTACCCTAACCCTAACATGTACCCTAATCCTAACCCGTACCCTAAACCGAGCCCTAACCCTAACACTAACCCTAACCCTAACCCATACCCTACACCGTACACGGACCCCTCACCGAACCCGTACCCTAAGCCGTACCCTAACCCTAACCCTAAGCCTAACCCTAACCCTAGGCTACCCTTGACAGCTTCTGCTTCGAATAGATTTCCTAAGCACTAGTGTTTTAAGGAACAGCTTAAAAAGAGAATCCTAATGTGATTTCTTTATAATGGGTGTGTTCCTTATCTTATCCTAGTGTCTAAATTTTTCTCCATGGCTGGACCCCCAAATAATATTCCTTTACGTGCTAAGGGGTATCTAGAGAGTGGGATAGGTTTAATAACTACCCTAACCCTAACGCGTACCCTAACCCTAACCCCTACCCTAAACCTAACACGTACTCTAATCCTAACCCATACCCTAAAATGAGCCCTAACCCTAACCCTAACCCTAACCCATACCCTACACTGTACATGGACCCCTCCCCGAACCCGTACCCTAAGCCGTACCCTATCCCTAACCCAAAGCCTAACCCTAACCCTAGGCTACCCTTGACTGCTTCTGCCTCCAATAGATTTCCTAAGCAGTAGTGTTTTAAGGAACAGCTTAAAAAGAGAATCCTAATGTGATTTCTTTATAATGGGTGTGTTCCTTATCTTATCCTAGTGTCTAAACTCTTCTCCATGGCTGGACCCCCAAATAATATTCCTTTACGTGCTAAGGGGTATCTAGAGAGTGGGATAGGTTTAATAACTACCCTAACCCTAAGCCCTACCCTAACCCTAACCCCTACCCTAACCCTAACACGTACCCTAATCCTAACCCGTACCCTAAACCGAGCCCTAACCCTAACACTAACCCTAACCCTAACCCTAACCCATACCCTACACCGTACACGGACCCCTCCCCGAACCCGTACCCTAAGCCGTACCCTAACCCTAACCCTAAGCCTAACCCTAACCCTAGGCTACCCTTGACTGCTTCTGCCTCCAATAGATTTCCTAAGCACTAGTGTTTTAAGGAACAGCTTAAAAAGAGAATCCTAATGTGATTTCTGTATAATGGGTGTGTTCCTTATCTTATCCTAGTGTCTAAACTCTTCTCCATGGCTGGACCCCCAAATAATATTCCTTTACGTGCTAACGGGTATCTAGAGAGTGGGATAGGTTTAATAACTACCCTAACCCTAACCCCTACCCTAACCCTAACCCCTACCCTAACCCTAACACGTACCCTAATCCTAACCCGTACCCTAAACCGAGCCCTAACCCTAACACTAACCCTAACCCTAACCCTAACCCATACCCTACACCGTACACGGACCCCTCCCCGAACCCGTACCCTAAGCCGTACCCTAACCCTAACCCTAACCCTAGGCTACCCTTGACTGCTTCTGCCTCCAATAGATTTCCTAAGCACTAGTGTTTTAAGGAACAGCTTAAAAAGAGAATCCTAATGTGATTTCTTTATAATGGGTGTGTTCCTTATCTTATCCTAGTGTGTAAACTCTTCTCCATGGCTGGACCCTCAAATAATATTCCTTTACGTGCTAAGGGTTATCTAGAGAATGGGATAGGTTTAATAACAACCCTAACCCTAACGCGTACCCTAACCCTAACCCCTACCCTAACCCTAACATGTACCCTAATCCTAAACCGTACCCTAAACCGAGCCCTAACCCTAACACTAACCCTAACCCTAACCCTAACCCATACCCTACACCGTACACGGACTCCTCCCCGAACCCGTACCCTAAGCCGTACCCTAACCCTAACCCTAAGCCTAACCCTAACCCTAGGCTACCCTTGACAGCTTCTGCTTCCAATAGATTTCCTAAGCACTAGTGTTTTAAGGAAGAGCTTAAAAAGAGAATCCTAATGTGATTTCTTTATAATGGGTGTGTTCCTTATCTTATCCTAGTGTCTAAATTTTTCTCCATGGCTGGACCCCCAAATAATATTCCTTTACGTGCTAAGGGGTATCTAGAGAGTGGGATAGGTTTAATAACTACCCTAACCCTAACGCGTACCCTAACCCTAACCCCTACCCTAAACCTAACACGTACTCTAATCCTAACCCATACCCTAAAATGAGCCCTAACCCTAACCCTAACCCTAACCCATACCCTACACTGTACATGGACCCTTCCCCGAACCCGTACCCTAAGCCGTACCCTATCCCTAACCCTAAGCCTAACCCTAACCCTAGGCTACCCTTGACTGCTTCTGCCTCCAATAGATTTCCTAAGCAGTAGTGTTTTAAGGAACAGCTTAAAAAGAGAATCCTAATGTGATTTCTTTATAATGGGTGTGTTCCTTATCTTATCCTAGTGTCTAAACTCTTCTCCATGGCTGGACCCCCAAATAATATTCCTTTACGTGCTAAGGGGTATCTAGAGAGTGGGATAGGTTTAATAACTACCCTAACCCTAACGCGTACCCTAACCCTAACCCCTACCCTAAACCTAACACGTACTCTAATCCTAACCCGTACCCTAAAATGAGCCCTAACCCTAACACTAACCCTAACCCTAACCCTAACCCATACCCTACACCGTACACGGACCCCTCCCCGAACACGTACCCTAAGCCGTACCCTAACCCTAACCCTAAGCCTAACCCTAACCCTAGGCTACCCTTGACTGCTTCTGCCTCCAATAGATTTCCTAAGCACTAGTGTTTTAAGGAACAGCTTAAAAAGAGAATCCTAATGTGATTTCTGTATAATGGGTGTGTTCCTTATCTTATCCTAGTGTCTAAACTCTTCTCCATGGCTGGACCCCCAAATAATATTCCTTTACGTGCTAAGGGGTATCTAGAGAGTGGGATAGGTTTAATAACTACCCTAACCCTAAGCCCTACCCTAACCCTAACCCCTACCCTAACCCTAACACGTACCCTAATCCTAACCCGTACCCTAAACCGAGCCCTAACCCTAACACTAACCCTAACCCTAACCCTAACCCATACCCTACACCGTACACGGACCCCTCCCCGAACCCGTACCCTAAGCCGTACCCTAACCCTAACCCTAAGCCTAACCCTAACCCTAGGCTACCCTTGACTGCTTCTGCCTCCAATAGATTTCCTAAGCACTAGTGTTTTAAGGAACAGCTTAAAAAGAGAATCCTAATGTGATTTCTTTATAATGGGTGTGTTCCTTATCTTATCCTAGTGTCTAAATTCTTCTCCATGGCTGGACCCCAAATAATATTCCTTTACGTGCTAAGGGGTATCTAGAGAGTGGGATAGGTTTAATAACTACCCTAACCCTAACGCGTACCCTAACCCTAACCCCTACCCTAAACCTAACACGTACTCTAATCCTAACCCGAACCCTAAAATGAGCCCTAACCCTAACACTAACCCTAACCCTAACCCTAACCCATACCCTACACCGTACACGGACCCCTCCCCGAACCCGTACCCTAAGCCGTACCCTAACCCTAACCCTAAGCCTAACCCTAACCCTAGGCTACCCTTGACTGCTTCTGCCTCCAATAGATTTCCTAAGCACTAGTGTTTTAAGGAACAGCTTAAAAAGAGAATCCTAATGTGATTTCTTTATAATGGGTGTGTTCCTTATCTTATCCTAGTGTGTAAACTCTTCTCCATGGCTGGACCCTCAAATAATATTCCTTTACGTGCTAAGGGTTATCTAGAGAATGGGATAGGTTTAATAACAACCCTAACCCTAACGCGTACCCTAACCCTAACCCCTACCCTAACCCTAACATGTACCCTAATCCTAAACCGTACCCTAAACCGAGCCCTAACCCTAACACTAACCCTAACCCTAACCCTAACCCATACCCTACACCGTACACGGACTCCTCCCCGAACCCGTACCCTAAGCCGTACCCTAACCCTAACCCTAAGCCTAACCCTAACCCTAGGCTACCCTTGACAGCTTCTGCTTCCAATAGATTTCCTAAGCACTAGTGTTTTAAGGAACAGCTTAAAAAGAGAATCCTAATGTGATTTCTTTATAATGGGTGTGTTCCTTATCTTATCCTAGTGTCTAAATTTTTCTCCATGGCTGGACCCCCAAATAATATTCCTTTACGTGCTAAGGGGTATCTAGAGAGTGGGATAGGTTTAATAACTACCCTAACCCTAACGCGTACCCTAACCCTAACCCCTACCCTAAACCTAACACATACTCTAATCCTAACCCATACCCTAAAATGAGCCCTAACCCTAACCCTAACCCTAACCCATACCCTACACTGTACATGGACCCCTCCCCGAACCCGTACCCTAAGCCGTACCCTATCCCTAACCCTAAGCCTAACCCTAACCCTAGGCTACCCTTGACTGCTTCTGCCTCCAATAGATTTCCTAAGCAGTAGTGTTTTAAGGAACAGCTTAAAAAGAGAATCCTAATGTGATTTCTTTATAATGGGTGTGTTCCTTTTCTTATCCTAGTGTCTAAACTCTTCTCCATGGCTGGACCCCCAAATAATATTCCTTTACGTGCTAAGGGGTATCTAGAGAGTGGGATAGGTTTAATAACTACCCTAACCCTAAGCCCTACCCTAACCCTAACCCCTACCCTAACCCTAACACGTACCCTAATCCTAACCCGTACCCTAAACCGAGCCCTAACCCTAACACTAACCCTAACCCTAACCCTAACCCATACCCTACACCGTACACGGACCCCTCCCCGAACCCGTACCCTAAGCCGTACCCTAACCCTAACCCTAAGCCTAACCCTAACCCTAGGCTACCCTTGACTGCTTCTGCCTCCAATAGATTTCCTAAGCACTAGTGTTTTAAGGAACAGCTTAAAAAGAGAATCCTAATGTGATTTCTGTATAATGGGTGTGTTCCTTATCTTATCCTAGTGTCTAAACTCTTCTCCATGGCTGGACCCCCAAATAATATTCCTTTACGTGCTAACGGGTATCTAGAGAGTGGGATAGGTTTAATAACTACCCTAACCCTAACCCCTACCCTAACCCTAACCCCTACCCTAACCCTAACACGTACCCTAATCCTAACCCGTACCCTAAACCGAGCCCTAACCCTAACACTAACCCTAACCCTAACCCTAACCCATACCCTACACCGTACACGGACCCCTCCCCGAACCCGTACCCTAAGCCGTACCCTAACCCTAACCCTAACCCTAGGCTACCCTTGACTGCTTCTGCCTCCAATAGATTTCCTAAGCACTAGTGTTTTAAGGAACAGCTTAAAAAGAGAATCCTAATGTGATTTCTTTATAATGGGTGTGTTCCTTATCTTATCCTAGTGTGTAAACTCTTCTCCATGGCTGGACCCTCAAATAATATTCCTTTACGTGCTAAGGGTTATCTAGAGAATGGGATAGGTTTAATAACAACCCTAACCCTAACGCGTACCCTAACCCTAACCCCTACCCTAACCCTAACATGTACCCTAATCCTAAACCGTACCCTAAACCGAGCCCTAACCCTAACACTAACCCTAACCCTAACCCTAACCCATACCCTACACCGTACACGGACTCCTCCCCGAACCCGTACCCTAAGCCGTACCCTAACCCTAACCCTAAGCCTAACCCTAACCCTAGGCTACCCTTGACAGCTTCTGCTTCGAATAGATTTCCTAAGCACTAGTGTTTTAAGGAACAGCTTAAAAAGAGAATCCTAATGTGATTTCTTTATAATGGGTGTGTTCCTTATCTTATCCTAGTGTCTAAATTTTTCTCCATGGCTGGACCCCCAAATAATATTCCTTTACGTGCTAAGGGGTATCTAGAGAGTGGGATAGGTTTAATAACTACCCTAACCCTAACGCGTACCCTAACCCTAACCCCTACCCTAAACCTAACACGTACTCTAATCCTAACCCATACCCTAAAATGAGCCCTAACCCTAACCCTAACCCTAACCCATACCCTACACTGTACATGGACCCCTCCCCGAACCCGTACCCTAAGCCGTACCCTATCCCTAACCCTAAGGCTAACCCTAACCCTAGGCTACCCTTGACTGCTTCTGCCTCCAATAGATTTCCTAAGCAGTAGTGTTTTAAGGAACAGCTTAAAAAGAGAATCCTAATGTGATTTCTTTATAATGGGTGTGTTCCTTATCTTATCCTAGTGTCTAAACTCTTCTCCATGGCTGGACCCCCAAATAATATTCCTTTACGTGCTAAGGGGTATCTAGAGAGTGGGATAGGTTTAATAACTACCCTAACCCTAAGCCCTACCCTAACCCTAACCCCTACCCTAACCCTAACACTTACCCTAATCCTAACCCGTACCCTAAACCGAGCCCTAACCCTAACACTAACCCTAAGCCTAACCCTAACCCATACCCTACACCGTACACGGACCCCTCCCCGAACCCGTACCCTAAGCCGTACCCTAACCCTAACCCTAAGCCTAACCCTAACCCTAGGCTACCCTTGACTGCTTCTGCCTCCAATAGATTTCCTAAGCACTAGTGTTTTAAGGAACAGCTTAAAAAGAGAATCCTAATGTGATTTCTTTATAATGGGAGTGTTCCTTATCTAATCCTAGTGTGTAAACTCTTCTCCATGGCTGGACCCACAAATAATATTCCTTTACGTGCTAAGGGTTATCTAGAGAATGGGATAGGTTTAATAACAACCCTAACCCTAACGCGTATCCTAACCCTAACCCCTACCCTAACCCTAACATGTACCCTAATCCTAACCCGTACCCTAAACCGAGCCCTAACCCTAACACTAACCCTAACCCTAACCCATACCCTACACCGTACACGGACCCCTCACCGAACCCGTACCCTAAGCCGTACCCTAACCCTAACCCTAAGCCTAACCCTAACCCTAGGCTACCCCTGACTGCTTCTGCCTCCAATAGATTTCCTAAGCACTAGTGTTTTAAGGAACAGCTTAAAAAGAGAATCCTAATGTGATTTCTTTATAATGGGTGTGTTCCTTATCTTATCCTAGTGTGTAAACTCTTCTCCATGGCTGGACCCTCAAATAATATTCCTTTACGTGCTAAGGGTTATCTAGAGAATGGGATAGGTTTAATAACAACCCTAACCCTAACGCGTACCCTAACCCTAACCCCTACCCTAACCCTAACATGTACCCTAATCCTAAACCGTACCCTAAACCGAGCCCTAACCCTAACACTAACCCTAACCCTAACCCTAACCCATACCCTACACCGTACACGGACTCCTCCCCGAACCCGTACCCTAAGCCGTACCCTAACCCTAACCCTAAGCCTAACCCTAACACTAGGCTACCCTTGACAGCTTCTGCTTCGAATAGATTTCCTAAGCACTAGTGTTTTAAGGAACAGCTTAAAAAGAGAATCCTAATGTGATTTCTTTATAATGGGTGTGTTCCTTATCTTATCCTAGTGTCTAAATTTTTCTCCATGGCTGGACCCCCAAATAATATTCCTTTACGTGCTAAGGGGTATCTAGAGAGTGGGATAGGTTTAATAACTACCCTAACCCTAACGCGTACCCTAACCCTAACCCCTACCCTAAACCTAACACGTACTCTAATCCTAACCCATCCCCTAAAATGAGCCCTAACCCTAACCCTAACCCTAACCCATACCCTACACTGTACATGGACCCCTCCCCGAACCCGTACCCTAAGCCGTACCCTATCCCTAACCCAAAGCCTAACCCTAACCCTAGGCTACCCTTGACTGCTTCTGCCTCCAATAGATTTCCTAAGCAGTAGTGTTTTAAGGAACAGCTTAAAAAGAGAATCCTAATGTGATTTCTTTATAATGGGTGTGTTCCTTATCTTATCCTAGTGTCTAAACTCTTCTCCATGGCTGGACCCCCAAATAATATTCCTTTACGTGCTAAGGGGTATCTAGAGAGTGGGATAGGTTTAATAACTACCCTAACCCTAAGCCCTAACCTAACCCTAACCCCTACCCTAACCCTAACACGTACCCTAATCCTAACCCGTACCCTAAACCGAGCCCTAACCCTAACACTAACCCTAACCCTAACCCTAACCCATACCCTACACCGTACACGGACCCCTCCCCGAACCCATACCCTAAGCCGTACCCTAACCCTAACCCTAAGCCTAACCCTAACCCTAGGCTACCCTTGACTGCTTCTGCCTCCAATAGATTTCCTAAGCACTAGTGTTTTAAGGAACAGCTTAAAAAGAGAATCCTAATGTGATTTCTGTATAATGGGTGTGTTCCTTATCTTATCCTAGTGTCTAAACTCTTCTCCATGGCTGGACCCCCAAATAATATTCCTTTACGTGCTAAGGGGTATCTAGAGAGTGGGATAGGTTTAATAACTACCCTAACCCTAACCCCTACCCTAACCCTAACCCCTACCCTAACCCTAACACGTACCCTAATCCTAACCCGTACCCTAAACCGAGCCCTAACCCTAACACTAACCCTAACCCTAACCCTAACCCATACCCTACACCGTACACGGACCCCTCCCCGAACCCGTACCCTAAGCCGTACCCTAACCCTAACCCTAAGCCTAACCCTAACCCTAGGCTACCCTTGACTGCTTCTGCCTCCAATACATTTCCTAAGCACTAGTGTTTTAAGGAACAGCTTAAAAAGAGAATCCTAATGTGATTTCTTTATAATGGGTGTGTTCCTTATCTTATCCTAGTGTCTAAATTCTTCTCCATGGCTGGACCCCAAATAATATTCCTTTACGTGCTAAGGGGTATCTAGAGAGTGGGATAGGTTTAATAACTACCCTAACCCTAACGCGTACCCTAACCCTAACCCCTACCCTAAACCTAACACGTACTCTAATCCTAACCCGTACCCTAAAATGAGCCATAACCCTAACACTAACCCTAACCCTAACCCTAACCCATACCCTACACCGTACACGGACCCCTCCCCGAACCCGTACCCTAAGCCGTACCCTAACCCTAACCCTAAGCCTAACCCTAACCCTAGGCTACCCTTGACTGCTTCTGCCTCCAATAGATTTCCTAAGCACTAGTGTTTTAAGGAACAGCTTAAAAAGAGAATCCTAATGTGATTTCTTTATAATGGGTGTGTTCCTTATCTTATCCTAGTGTGTAAACTCTTCGCCATGGCTGGACCCTCAAATAATATTCCTTTACGTGCTAAGGGTTATCTAGAGAATGGGATAGGTTTAATAACAACCCTATCCCTAACGCGTCCCCTAACCCTAACCCCTACCCTAACCCTAACATGTACCCTAATCCTAAACCGTACCCTAAACCGAGCCCTAACCCTAACACTAACCCTAACCCTAACCCTAACCCATACCCTACACCGTACACGGACTCCTCCCCGAACCCGCACCCTAAGCCGTACCCTAACCCTAACCCTAAGCCTAACCCTAACCCTAGGCTACCCTTGACAGCTTCTGCTTCCAATAGATTTCCTAAGCACTAGTGTTTTAAGGAACAGCTTAAAAAGAGAATCCTAATGTGATTTCTTTATAATGGGTGTGTTCCTTATCTTATCCTAGTGTCTAAATTTTTCTCCATGGCTGGACCCCCAAATAATATTCCTTTACGTGCTAAGGGGTATCTAGAGAGTGGGATAGGTTTAATAACTACCCTAACCCTAACGCGTACCCTAACCCTAACCCCTACCCTAAACCTAACACGTACTCTAATCCTAACCCATACCCTAAAATGAGCCCTAACCCTAACCCTAACCCTAACCCATACCCTACACTGTACATGGACCCCTCCCCGAACCCGTACCCTAAGCCGTACCCTATCCCTAACCCTAAGCCTAACCCTAACCCTAGGCTACCCTTGACTGCTTCTGCCTCCAATAGATTTCCTAAGCAGTAGTGTTTTAAGGAACAGCTTAAAAAGAGAATCCTAATGTGATTTCTTTATAATGGGTGTGTTCCTTATCTTATCCTAGTGTCTAAACTCTTCTCCATGGCTGGACCCCCAAATAATATTCCTTTACGTGCTAAGGGGTATCTAGAGAGTGGGATAGGTTTAATAACTACCCTAACCCTAAGCCCTACCCTAACCCTAACCCCTACCCTAACCCTAAAACGTACCCTAATCCTAACCCGTACCCTAAACCGAGCCCTAACCCTAACACTAACCCTAAGCCTAACCCTAACCCATACCCTACACCGTACACGGACCCCTCCCCGAACCCGTACCCTAAGCCGTACCCTAACCCTAACCCTAAGCCTAACCCTAACCCTAGGCTACCCTTGACTGCTTCTGCCTCCAATAGATTTCCTAAGCACTAGTGTTTTAAGGAACAGCTTAAAAAGAGAATCCTAATGTGATTTCTTTATAATGGGAGTGTTCCTTATCTAATCCTAGTGTGTAAACTCTTCTCCATGGCTGGACCCACAAATAATATTCCTTTACGTGCTAAGGGTTATCTAGAGAATGGGATAGGTTTAATAACAACCCTAACCCTAACGCGTATCCTAACCCTAACCCCTACCCTAACCCTAACATGTACCCTAATCCTAACCCGTACCCTAAACCGAGCCCTAACCCTAACACTAACCCTAACCCTAACCCATACCCTACACCGTACACGGACCCCTCACCGAACCCGTACCCTAAGCCGTACCCTAACCCTAACCCTAAGCCTAACCCTAACCCTAGGCTACCCCTGACTGCTTCTGCCTCCAATAGATTTCCTAAGCACTAGTGTTTTAAGGAACAGCTTAAAAAGAGAATCCTAATGTGATTTCTTTATAATGGGTGTGTTCCTTATCTTATCCTAGTGTGTAAACTCTTCTCCATGGCTGGACCCTCAAATAATATTCCTTTACGTGCTAAGGGTTATCTAGAGAATGGGATAGGTTTAATAACAACCCTAACCCTAACGCGTACCCTAACCCTAACCCCTACCCTAACCCTAACATGTACCCTAATCCTAAACCGTACCCTAAACCGAGCCCTAACCCTAACACTAACCCTAACCCTAACCCTAACCCATACCCTACACCGTACACGGACTCCTCCCCGAACCCGTACCCTAAGCCGTACCCTAACCCTAACCCTAAGCCTAACCCTAACCCTAGGCTACCCTTGACAGCTTCTGCTTCGAATAGATTTCCTAAGCACTAGTGTTTTAAGGAACAGCTTAAAAAGAGAATCCTAATGTGATTTCTTTATAATGGGTGTGTTCCTTATCTTATCCTAGTGTCTAAATTTTTCTCCATGGCTGGACCCCCAAATAATATTCCTTTACGTGCTAAGGGGTATCTAGAGAGTGGGATAGGTTTAATAACTACCCTAACCCTAACGCGTACCCTAACCCTAACCCCTACCCTAAACCTAACACGTACTCTAATCCTAACCCATACCCTAAAATGAGCCCTAACCCTAACCCTAACCCTAACCCTAACCCTAACCCATACCCTACACTGTACATGGACCCCTCCCCGAACCCGTACCCTAAGCCGTACCCTATCCCTAACCCAAAGCCTAACCCTAACCCTAGGCTACCCTTGACTGCTTCTGCCTCCAATAGATTTCCTAAGCAGTAGTGTTTTAAGGAACAGCTTAAAAAGAGAATCCTAATGTGATTTCTTTATAATGGGTGTGTTCCTTATCTTATCCTAGTGTCTAAACTCTTCTCCATGGCTGGACCCCCAAATAATATTCCTTTACGTGCTAAGGGGTATCTAGAGAGTGGGATAGGTTTAATAACTACCCTAACCCTAAGCCCTACCCTAACCCTAACCCCTACCCTAACCCTAACACGTACCCTAATCCTAACCCGTACCCTAAACCGAGCCCTAACCCTAACACTAACCCTAACCCTAACCCTAACCCATACCCTACACCGTACACGGACCCCTCCCCGAACCCGTACCCTAAGCCGTACCCTAACCCTAACCCTAAGCCTAACCCTAACCCTAGGCTACCCTTGACTGCTTCTGCCTCCAATAGATTTCCTAAGCACTAGTGTTTTAAGGAACAGCTTAAAAAGAGAATCCTAATGTGATTTCTTTATAATGGGTGTGTTCCTTATCTTATCCTAGTGTCTAAACTCTTCTCCATGGCTGGACCCCCAAATAATATTCCTTTACGTGCTAAGGGGTATCTAGAGAGTGGGATAGGTTTAATAACTACCCTAACCCTAAGCCCTACCCTAACCCTAACCCCTACCCTAACCCTAACACGTACCCTAATCCTAACCCGTACCCTAAACCGAGCCCTAACCCTAACACTAACCCTAACCCTAACCCTAACCCATACCCTACACCGTACACGGACCCCTCCCCGAACCCGTACCCTAAGCCGTACCCTAACCCTAACCCTAAGCCTAACCCTAACCCTAGGCTACCCTTGACTGCTTCTGCCTCCAATAGATTTCCTAAGCACTAGTGTTTTAAGGAACAGCTTAAAAAGAGAATCCTAATGTGATTTCTGTATAATGGGTGTGTTCCTTATCTTATCCTAGTGTCTAAACTCTTCTCCATGGCTGGACCCCCAAATAATATTCCTTTACGTGCTAAGGGGTATCTAGAGAGTGGGATAGGTTTAATAACTACCCTAACCCTAACCCCTACCCTAACCCTAACCCCTACCCTAACCCTAACACGTACCCTAATCCTAACCCGTACCCTAAACCGAGCCCTAACCCTAACACTAACCCTAACCCTAACCCTAACCCATACCCTACACCGTACACGGACCCCTCCCCGAACCCGTACCCTAAGCCGTACCCTAACCCTAACCCTAAGCCTAACCCTAACCCTAGGCTACCCTTGACTGCTTCTGCCTCCAATAGATTTCCTAAGCACTAGTGTTTTAAGGAACAGCTTAAAAAGAGAATCCTAATGTGATTTCTTTATAATGGGTGTGTTCCTTATCTTATCCTAGTGTCTAAATTCTTCTCCATGGCTGGACCCCAAATAATATTCCTTTACGTGCTAAGGGGTATCTAGAGAGTGGGATAGGTTTAATAACTACCCTAACCCTAACGCGTACCCTAACCCTAACCCCTACCCTAAACCTAACACGTACTCTAATCCTAACCCGAACCCTAAAATGAGCCCTAACCCTAACACTAACCCTAACCCTAACCCTAACCCATACCCTACACCGTACACGGACCCCTCCCCGAACCCGTACCCTAAGCCGTACCCTAACCCTAACCCTAAGCCTAACCCTAACCCTAGGCTACCCTTGACTGCTTCTGCCTCCAATAGATTTCCTAAGCACTAGTGTTTTAAGGAACAGCTTAAAAAGAGAATCCTAATGTGATTTCTTTATAATGGGTGTGTTCCTTATCTTATCCTAGTGTGTAAACTCTTCTCCATGGCTGGACCCTCAAATAATATTCCTTTACGTGCTAAGGGTTATCTAGAGAATGGGATAGGTTTAATAAAAACCCTAACCCTAACGCGTACCCTAACCCTAACCCCTACCCTAACCCTAACATGTACCCTAATCCTAAACCGTACCCTAAACCGAGCCCTAACCCTAACACTAACCCTAACCCTAACCCTAACCCATACCCTACACCGTACACGGACTCCTCCCCGAACCCGTACCCTAAGCCGTACCCTAACCCTAACCCTAAGCCTAACCCTAACCCTAGGCTACCCTTGACAGCTTCTGCTTCCAATAGATTTCCTAAGCACTAGTGTTTTAAGGAACAGCTTAAAAAGAGAATCCTAATGTGATTTCTTTATAATGGGTGTGTTCCTTATCTTATCCTAGTGTCTAAATTTTTCTCCATGGCTGGACCCCCAAATAATATTCCTTTACGTGCTAAGGGGTATCTAGAGAGTGGGATAGGTTTAATAACTACCCTAACCCTAACGCGTACCCTAACCCTAACCCCTACCCTAAACCTAACACATACTCTAATCCTAACCCATACCCTAAAATGAGCCCTAACCCTAACCCTAACCCTAACCCATACCCTACACTGTACATGGACCCCTCCCCGAACCCGTACCCTAAGCCGTACCCTATCCCTAACCCTAAGCCTAACCCTAACCCTAGGCTACCCTTGACTGCTTCTGCCTCCAATAGATTTCCTAAGCAGTAGTGTTTTAAGGAACAGCTTTAAAAGAGAATCCTAATGTGATTTCTTTATAATGGGTGTGTTCCTTATCTTATCCTAGTGTCTAAACTCTTCTCCATGGCTGGACCCCCAAATAATATTCCTTTACGTGCTAAGGGGTATCTAGAGAGTGGGATAGGTTTAATAACTACCCTAACCCTAAGCCCTACCCTAACCCTAACCCCTACCCTAACCCTAACACGTACCCTAATCCTAACCCGTACCCTAAACCGAGCCCTAACCCTAACACTAACCCTAACCCTAACCCTAACCCATACCCTACACCGTACACGGACCCCTCCCCGAACCCGTACCCTAAGCCGTACCCTAACCCTAACCCTAAGCCTAACCCTAACCCTAGGCTACCCTTGACTGCTTCTGCCTCCAATAGATTTCCTAAGCACTAGTGTTTTAAGGAACAGCTTAAAAAGAGAATCCTAATGTGATTTCTGTATAATGGGTGTGTTCCTTATCTTATCCTAGTGTCTAAACTCTTCTCCATGGCTGGACCCCCAAATAATATTCCTTTACGTGCTAACGGGTATCTAGAGAGTGGGATAGGTTTAATAACTACCCTAACCCTAACCCCTACCCTAACCCTAACCCCTACCCTAACCCTAACACGTACCCTAATCCTAACCCGTACCCTAAACCGAGCCCTAACCCTAACACTAACCCTAACCCTAACCCTAACCCATACCCTACACCGTACACGGACCCCTCCCCGAACCCGTACCCTAAGCCGTACCCTAACCCTAACCCTAACCCTAGGCTACCCTTGACTGCTTCTGCCTCCAATAGATTTCCTAAGCACTAGTGTTTTAAGGAACAGCTTAAAAAGAGAATCCTAATGTGATTTCTTTATAATGGGTGTGTTCCTTATCTTATCCTAGTGTGTAAACTCTTCTCCATGGCTGGACCCTCAAATAATATTCCTTTACGTGCTAAGGGTTATCTAGAGAATGGGATAGGTTTAATAACAACCCTAACCCTAACGCGTACCCTAACCCTAACCCCTACCCTAACCCTAACATGTACCCTAATCCTAAACCGTACCCTAAACCGAGCCCTAACCCTAACACTAACCCTAACCCTAACCCTAACCCATACCCTACACCGTACACGGACTCCTCCCCGAACCCGTACCCTAAGCCGTACCCTAACCCTAACCCTAAGCCTAACCCTAACCCTAGGCTACCCTTGACAGCTTCTGCTTCGAATAGATTTCCTAAGCACTAGTGTTTTAAGGAACAGCTTAAAAAGAGAATCCTAATGTGATTTCTTTATAATGGGTGTGTTCCTTATCTTATCCTAGTGTCTAAATTTTTCTCCATGGCTGGACCCCCAAATAATATTCCTTTACGTGCTAAGGGGTATCTAGAGAGTGGGATAGGTTTAATAACTACCCTAACCCTAACGCGTACCCTAACCCTAACCCCTACCCTAAACCTAACACGTACTCTAATCCTAACCCATACCCTAAAATGAGCCCTAACCCTAACCCTAACCCTAACCCATACCCTACACTGTACATGGACCCCTCCCCGAACCCGTACCCTAAGCCGTACCCTATCCCTAACCCTAAGGCTAACCCTAACCCTAGGCTACCCTTGACTGCTTCTGCCTCCAATAGATTTCCTAAGCAGTAGTGTTTTAAGGAACAGCTTAAAAAGAGAATCCTAATGTGATTTCTTTATAATGGGTGTGTTCCTTATCTTATCCTAGTGTCTAAACTCTTCTCCATGGCTGGACCCCCAAATAATATTCCTTTACGTGCTAAGGGGTATCTAGAGAGTGGGATAGGTTTAATAACTACCCTAACCCTAAGCCCTACCCTAACCCTAACCCCTACCCTAACCCTAACACTTACCCTAATCCTAACCCGTACCCTAAACCGAGCCCTAACCCTAACACTAACCCTAAGCCTAACCCTAACCCATACCCTACACCGTACACGGACCCCTCCCCGAACCCGTACCCTAAGCCATACCCTAACCCTAACCCTAAGCCTAACCCTAACCCTAGGCTACCCTTGACTGCTTCTGCCTCCAATAGATTTCCTAAGCACTAGTGTTTTAAGGAACAGCTTAAAAAGAGAATCCTAATGTGATTTCTTTATAATGGGAGTGTTCCTTATCTAATCCTAGTGTGTAAACTCTTCTCCATGGCTGGACCCACAAATAATATTCCTTTACGTGCTAAGGGTTATCTAGAGAATGGGATAGGTTTAATAACAACCCTAACCCTAACGCGTATCCTAACCCTAACCCCTACCCTAACCCTAACATGTACCCTAATCCTAACCCGTACCCTAAACCGAGCCCTAACCCTAACACTAACCCTAACCCTAACCCATACCCTACACCGTACACGGACCCCTCACCGAACCCGTACCCTAAGCCGTACCCTAACCCTAACCCTAAGCCTAACCCTAACCCTAGGCTACCCCTGACTGCTTCTGCCTCCAATAGATTTCCTAAGCACTAGTGTTTTAAGGAACAGCTTAAAAAGAGAATCCTAATGTGATTTCTTTATAATGGGTGTGTTCCTTATCTTATCCTAGTGTGTAAACTCTTCTCCATGGCTGGACCCTCAAATAATATTCCTTTACGTGCTAAGGGTTATCTAGAGAATGGGATAGGTTTAATAACAACCCTAACCCTAACGCGTACCCTAACCCTAACCCCTACCCTAACCCTAACATGTACCCTAATCCTAAACCGTACCCTAAACCGAGCCCTAACCCTAACACTAACCCTAACCCTAACCCTAACCCATACCCTACACCGTACACGGACTCCTCCCCGAACCCGTACCCTAAGCCGTACCCTAACCCTAACCCTAAGCCTAACCCTAACCCTAGGCTACCCTTGACAGCTTCTGCTTCGAATAGATTTCCTAAGCACTAGTGTTTTAAGGAACAGCTTAAAAAGAGAATCCTAATGTGATTTCTTTATAATGGGTGTGTTCCTTATCTTATCCTAGTGTCTAAATTTTTCTCCATGGCTGGACCCCCAAATAATATTCCTTTACGTGCTAAGGGGTATCTAGAGAGTGGGATAGGTTTAATAACTACCCTAACCCTAACGCGTACCCTAACCCTAACCCCTACCCTAAACCTAACACGTACTCTAATCCTAACCCATACCCTAAAATGAGCCCTAACCCTATCCCTAACCCTAACCCATACCCTACACTGTACATGGACCCCTCCCCGAACCCGTACCCTAAGCCGTACCCTATCCCTAACCCAAAGCCTAACCCTAACCCTAGGCTACCCTTGACTGCTTCTGCCTCCAATAGATTTCCTAAGCAGTAGTGTTTTAAGGAACAGCTTAAAAAGAGAATCCTAATGTGATTTCTTTATAATGGGTGTGTTCCTTATCTTATCCTAGTGTCTAAACTCTTCTCCATGGCTGGACCCCCAAATAATATTCCTTTACGTGCTAAGGGGTATCTAGAGAGTGGGATAGGTTTAATAACTACCCTAACCCTAAGCCCTACCCTAACCCTAACCCCTACCCTAACCCTAACACGTACCCTAATCCTAACCCGTACCCTAAACCGAGCCCTAACCCTAACACTAACCCTAACCCTAACCCTAACCCATACCCTACACCGTACACGGACCCCTCCCCGAACCCGTACCCTAAGCCGTACCCTAACCCTAACCCTAAGCCTAACCCTAACCCTAGGCTACCCTTGACTGCTTCTGCCTCCAATAGATTTCCTAAGCACTAGTGTTTTAAGGAACAGCTTAAAAAGAGAATCCTAATGTGATTTCTTTATAATGGGTGTGTTCCTTATCTTATCCTAGTGTCTAAACTCTTCTCCATGGCTGGACCCCCAAATAATATTCCTTTACGTGCTAAGGGGTATCTAGAGAGTGGGATAGGTTTAATAACTACCCTAACCCTAAGCCCTACCCTAACCCTAACCCCTACCCTAACCCTAACACGTACCCTAATCCTAACCCGTACCCTAAACCGAGCCCTAACCCTAACACTAACCCTAACACTAACCCTAACCCATACCCTACACCGTACACGGACCCCTCCCCGAACCCGTACCCTAAGCCGTACCCTAACCCTAACCCTAAGCCTAACCCTAACCCTAGGCTACCCTTGACTGCTTCTGCCTCCAATACATTTCCTAAGCACTAGTGTTTTAAGGAACAGCTTAAAAAGAGAATCCTAATGTGATTTCTTTATAATGGGTGTGTTCCTTATCTTATCCTAGTGTCTAAATTCTTCTCCATGGCTGGACCCCAAATAATATTCCTTTACGTGCTAAGGGGTATCTAGAGAGTGGGATAGGTTTAATAACTACCCTAACCCTAACGCGTACCCTAACCCTAACCCCTACCCTAAACCTAACACGTACTCTAATCCTAACCCATACCCTAAAATGAGCCATAACCCTAACACTAACCCTAACCCTAACCCTAACCCATACCCTACACCGTACACGGACCCCTCCCCGAACCCGTACCCTAAGCCGTACCCTAACCCTAACCCTAAGCCTAACCCTAACCCTAGGCTACCCTTGACTGCTTCTGCCTCCAATAGATTTCCTAAGCACTAGTGTTTTAAGGAACAGCTTAAAAAGAGAATCCTAATGTGATTTCTGTATAATGGGTGTGTTCCTTATCTTATCCTAGTGTCTAAACTCTTCTCCATGGCTGGACCCCCAAATAATATTCCTTTACGTGCTAAGGGGTATCTAGAGAGTGGGATAGGTTTAATAACTACCCTAACCCTAACCCCTACCCTAACCCTAACCCCTACCCTAACCCTAACACGTACCCTAATCCTAACCCGTACCCTAAACCGAGCCCTAACCCTAACACTAACCCTAACCCTAACCCTAACCCATACCCTACACCGTACACGGACCCCTCCCCGAACCCGTACCCTAAGCCGTACCCTAACCCTAACCCTAAGCCTAACCCTAACCCTAGGCTACCCTTGACTGCTTCTGCCTCCAATAGATTTCCTAAGCACTAGTGTTTTAAGGAACAGCTTAAAAAGAGAATCCTAATGTGATTTCTTTATAATGGGTGTGTTCCTTATCTTATCCTAGTGTCTAAATTCTCCTCCATGGCTGGACCCCAAATAATATTCCTTTACGTGCTAAGGGGTATCTAGAGAGTGGGATAGGTTTAATAACTACCCTAACCCTAACGCGTACCCTAACCCTAACCCCTACCCTAAACCTAACACGTACTCTAATCCTAACCCGAAACCTAAAATGAGCCCTAACCCTAACACTAACCCTAACCCTAACCCTAACCCATACCCTACACCGTACACGGACCCCTCCCCGAACCCGTACCCTAAGCCGTACCCTAACCCTAACCCTAACCCTAGGCTACCCTTGACTGCTTCTGCCTCCAATAGATTTCCTAAGCACTAGTGTTTTAAGGAACAGCTTAAAAAGAGAATCCTAATGTGATTTCTTTATAATGGGTGTGTTCCTTATCTTATCCTAGTGTGTAAACTCTTCTCCATGGCTGGACCCTCAAATAATATTCCTTTACGTGCTAAGGGTTATCTAGAGAATGGGATAGGTTTAATAACAACCCTAACCCTAACGCGTACCCTAACCCTAACCCCTACCCTAACCCTAACATGTACCCTAATCCTAAACCGTACCCTAAACCGAGCCCTAACCCTAACACTAACCCTAACCCTAACCCTAACCCATACCCTACACCGTACACGGACTCCTCCCCGAACCCGTACCCTAAGCCGTACCCTAACCCTAACCCTAAGCCTAACCCTAACCCTAGGCTACCCTTGACAGCTTCTGCTTCGAATAGATTTCCTAAGCACTAGTGTTTTAAGGAACAGCTTAAAAAGAGAATCCTAATGTGATTTCTTTATAATGGGTGTGTTCCTTATCTTATCCTAGTGTCTAAATTTTTCTCCATGGCTGGACCCCCAAATAATATTCCTTTACGTGCTAAGGGGTATCTAGAGAGTGGGATAGGTTTAATAACTACCCTAACCCTAACGCGTACCCTAACCCTAACCCCTACCCTAAACCTAACACGTACTCTAATCCTAACCCATACCCTAAAATGAGCCCTAACCCTAACCCTAACCCTAACCCATACCCTACACTGTACATGGACCCCTCCCCGAACCCGTACCCTAAGCCGTACCCTATCCCTAACCCTAAGGCTAACCCTAACCCTAGGCTACCCTTGACTGCTTCTGCCTCCAATAGATTTCCTAAGCAGTAGTGTTTTAAGGAACAGCTTAAAAAGAGAATCCTAATGTGATTTCTTTATAATGGGTGTGTTCCTTATCTTATCCTAGTGTCTAAACTCTTCTCCATGGCTGGACCCCCAAATAATATTCCTTTACGTGCTAAGGGGTATCTAGAGAGTGGGATAGGTTTAATAACTACCCTAACCCTAAGCCCTACCCTAACCCTAACCCCTACCCTAACCCTAACACTTACCCTAATCCTAACCCGTACCCTAAACCGAGCCCTAACCCTAACACTAACCCTAAGCCTAACCCTAACCCATACCCTACACCGTACACGGACCCCTCCCCGAACCCGTACCCTAAGCCGTACCCTAACCCTAACCCTAAGCCTAACCCTAACCCTAGGCTACCCTTGACTGCTTCTGCCTCCAATAGATTTCCTAAGCACTAGTGTTTTAAGGAACAGCTTAAAAAGAGAATCCTAATGTGATTTCTTTATAATGGGTGTGTTCCTTATCTTATCCTAGTGTCTAAACTCTTCTCCATGGCTGGACCCCCAAATAATATTCCTTTACGTGCTAAGGGGTATCTAGAGAGTGGGATAGGTTTAATAACTACCCTAACCCTAAGCCCTACCCTAACCCTAACCCCTACCCTAACCCTAACACGTACCCTAATCCTAACCCGTACCCTAAACCGAGCCCTAACCCTAACACTAACCCTAACACTAACCCTAACCCATACCCTACACCGTACACGGACCCCTCCCCGAACCCGTACCCTAAGCCGTACCCTAACCCTAACCCTAAGCCTAACCCTAACCCTAGGCTACCCTTGACTGCTTCTGCCTCCAATACATTTCCTAAGCACTAGTGTTTTAAGGAACAGCTTAAAAAGAGAATCCTAATGTGATTTCTTTATAATGGGTGTGTTCCTTATCTTATCCTAGTGTCTAAATTCTTCTCCATGGCTGGACCCCAAATAATATTCCTTTACGTGCTAAGGGGTATCTAGAGAGTGGGATAGGTTTAATAACTACCCTAACCCTAACGCGTACCCTAACCCTAACCCCTACCCTAAACCTAACACGTACTCTAATCCTAACCCATACCCTAAAATGAGCCATAACCCTAACACTAACCCTAACCCTAACCCTAACCCATACCCTACACCGTACACGGACCCCTCCCCGAACCCGTACCCTAAGCCGTACCCTAACCCTAACCCTAAGCCTAACCCTAACCCTAGGCTACCCTTGACTGCTTCTGCCTCCAATAGATTTCCTAAGCACTAGTGTTTTAAGGAACAGCTTAAAAAGAGAATCCTAATGTGATTTCTGTATAATGGGTGTGTTCCTTATCTTATCCTAGTGTCTAAACTCTTCTCCATGGCTGGACCCCCAAATAATATTCCTTTACGTGCTAAGGGGTATCTAGAGAGTGGGATAGGTTTAATAACTACCCTAACCCTAACCCCTACCCTAACCCTAACCCCTACCCTAACCCTAACACGTACCCTAATCCTAACCCGTACCCTAAACCGAGCCCTAACCCTAACACTAACCCTAACCCTAACCCTAACCCATACCCTACACCGTACACGGACCCCTCCCCGAACCCGTACCCTAAGCCGTACCCTAACCCTAACCCTAAGCCTAACCCTAACCCTAGGCTACCCTTGACTGCTTCTGCCTCCAATAGATTTCCTAAGCACTAGTGTTTTAAGGAACAGCTTAAAAAGAGAATCCTAATGTGATTTCTTTATAATGGGTGTGTTCCTTATCTTATCCTAGTGTCTAAATTCTCCTCCATGGCTGGACCCCAAATAATATTCCTTTACGTGCTAAGGGGTATCTAGAGAGTGGGATAGGTTTAATAACTACCCTAACCCTAACGCGTACCCTAACCCTAACCCCTACCCTAAACCTAACACGTACTCTAATCCTAACCCGAAACCTAAAATGAGCCCTAACCCTAACACTAACCCTAACCCTAACCCTAACCCATACCCTACACCGTACACGGACCCCTCCCCGAACCCGTACCCTAAGCCGTACCCTAACCCTAACCCTAACCCTAGGCTACCCTTGACTGCTTCTGCCTCCAATAGATTTCCTAAGCACTAGTGTTTTAAGGAACAGCTTAAAAAGAGAATCCTAATGTGATTTCTTTATAATGGGTGTGTTCCTTATCTTATCCTAGTGTGTAAACTCTTCTCCATGGCTGGACCCTCAAATAATATTCCTTTACGTGCTAAGGGTTATCTAGAGAATGGGATAGGTTTAATAACAACCCTAACCCTAACGCGTACCCTAACCCTAACCCCTACCCTAACCCTAACATGTACCCTAATCCTAAACCGTACCCTAAACCGAGCCCTAACCCTAACACTAACCCTAACCCTAACCCTAACCCATACCCTACACCGTACACGGACTCCTCCCCGAACCCGTACCCTAAGCCGTACCCTAACCCTAACCCTAAGCCTAACCCTAACCCTAGGCTACCCTTGACAGCTTCTGCTTCGAATAGATTTCCTAAGCACTAGTGTTTTAAGGAACAGCTTAAAAAGAGAATCCTAATGTGATTTCTTTATAATGGGTGTGTTCCTTATCTTATCCTAGTGTCTAAATTTTTCTCCATGGCTGGACCCCCAAATAATATTCCTTTACGTGCTAAGGGGTATCTAGAGAGTGGGATAGGTTTAATAACTACCCTAACCCTAACGCGTACCCTAACCCTAACCCCTACCCTAAACCTAACACGTACTCTAATCCTAACCCATACCCTAAAATGAGCCCTAACCCTAACCCTAACCCTAACCCATACCCTACACTGTACATGGACCCCTCCCCGAACCCGTACCCTAAGCCGTACCCTATCCCTAACCCTAAGGCTAACCCTAACCCTAGGCTACCCTTGACTGCTTCTGCCTCCAATAGATTTCCTAAGCAGTAGTGTTTTAAGGAACAGCTTAAAAAGAGAATCCTAATGTGATTTCTTTATAATGGGTGTGTTCCTTATCTTATCCTAGTGTCTAAACTCTTCTCCATGGCTGGACCCCCAAATAATATTCCTTTACGTGCTAAGGGGTATCTAGAGAGTGGGATAGGTTTAATAACTACCCTAACCCTAAGCCCTACCCTAACCCTAACCCCTACCCTAACCCTAACACTTACCCTAATCCTAACCCGTACCCTAAACCGAGCCCTAACCCTAACACTAACCCTAAGCCTAACCCTAACCCATACCCTACACCGTACACGGACCCCTCCCCGAACCCGTACCCTAAGCCGTACCCTAACCCTAACCCTAAGCCTAACCCTAACCCTAGGCTACCCTTGACTGCTTCTGCCTCCAATAGATTTCCTAAGCACTAGTGTTTTAAGGAACAGCTTAAAAAGAGAATCCTAATGTGATTTCTTTATAATGGGAGTGTTCCTTATCTAATCCTAGTGTGTAAACTCTTCTCCATGGCTGGACCCACAAATAATATTCCTTTACGTGCTAAGGGTTATCTAGAGAATGGGATAGGTTTAATAACAACCCTAACCCTAACGCGTATCCTAACCCTAACCCCTACCCTAACCCTAACATGTACCCTAATCCTAACCCGTACCCTAAACCGAGCCCTAACCCTAACACTAACCCTAACCCTTACCCATACCCTACACCGTACACGGACCCCTCACCGAACCCGTACCCTAAGCCGTACCCTAACCCTAACCCTAAGCCTAACCCTAACCCTAGGCTACCCCTGACTGCTTCTGCCTCCAATAGATTTCCTAAGCACTAGTGTTTTAAGGAACAGCTTAAAAAGAGAATCCTAATGTGATTTCTTTATAATGGGTGTGTTCCTTATCTTATCCTAGTGTGTAAACTCTTCTCCATGGCTGGACCCTCAAATAATATTCCTTTACGTGCTAAGGGTTATCTAGAGAATGGGATAGGTTTAATAACAACCCTAACCCTAACGCGTACCCTAACCCTAACCCCTACCCTAACCCTAACATGTACCCTAATCCTAAACCGTACCCTAAACCGAGCCCTAACCCTAACACTAACCCTAACCCTAACCCTAACCCATACCCTACACCGTACACGGACTCCTCCCCGAACCCGTACCCTAAGCCGTACCCTAACCCTAACCCTAAGCCTAACCCTAACCCTAGGCTACCCTTGACAGCTTCTGCTTCCAATAGATTTCCTAAGCACTAGTGTTTTAAGGAACAGCTTAAAAAGAGAATCCTAATGTGATTTCTTTATAATGGGTGTGTTCCTTATCTTATCCTAGTGTCTAAATTTTTCTCCATGGCTGGACCCCCAAATAATATTCCTTTACGTGCTAAGGGGTATCTAGAGAGTGGGATAGGTTTAATAACTACCCTAACCCTAACGCGTACCCTAACCCTAACCCCTACCCTAAACCTAACACGTACTCTAATCCTAACCCATACCCTAAAATGAGCCCTAACCCTAACCCTAACCCTAACCCATACCCTACACTGTACATGGACCCCTCCCCGAACCCGTACCCTAAGCCGTACCCTATCCCTAACCCAAAGCCTAACCCTAACCCTAGGCTACCCTTGACTGCTTCTGCCTCCAATAGATTTCCTAAGCAGTAGTGTTTTAAGGAACAGCTTAAAAAGAGAATCCTAATGTGATTTCTTTATAATGGGTGTGTTCCTTATCTTATCCTAGTGTCTAAACTCTTCTCCATGGCTGGACCCCCAAATAATATTCCTTTACGTGCTAAGGGGTATCTAGAGAGTGGGATAGGTTTAATAACTACCCTAACCCTAAGCCCTACCCTAACCCTAACCCCTACCCTAACCCTAACACGTACCCTAATCCTAACCCGTACCCTAAACCGAGCCCTAACCCTAACACTAACCCTAACCCTAACCCTAACCCATACCCTACACCGTACACGGACCCCTCCCCGAACCCGTACCCTAAGCCGTACCCTAACCCTAACCCTAAGCCTAACCCTAACCCTAGGCTACCCTTGACTGCTTCTGCCTCCAATAGATTTCCTAAGCACTAGTGTTTTAAGGAACAGCTTAAAAAGAGAATCCTAATGTGATTTCTGTATAATGGGTGTGTTCCTTATCTTATCCTAGTGTCTAAACTCTTCTCCATGGCTGGACCCCCAAATAATATTCCTTTACGTGCTAAGGGGTATCTAGAGAGTGGGATAGGTTTAATAACTACCCTAACCCTAACCCCTACCCTAACCCTAACCCCTACCCTAACCCTAACACGTACCCTAATCCTAACCCGTACCCTAAACCGAGCCCTAACCCTAACACTAACCCTAACCCTAACCCTAACCCATACCCTACACCGTACACGGACCCCTCCCCGAACCCGTACCCTAAGCCGTACCCTAACCCTAACCCTAAGCCTAACCCTAACCCTAGGCTACCCTTGACTGCTTCTGCCTCCAATACATTTCCTAAGCACTAGTGTTTTAAGGAACAGCTTAAAAAGAGAATCCTAATGTGATTTCTTTATAATGGGTGTGTTCCTTATCTTATCCTAGTGTCTAAATTCTTCTCCATGGCTGGACCCCAAATAATATTCCTTTACGTGCTAAGGGGTATCTAGAGAGTGGGATAGGTTTAATAACTACCCTAACCCTAACGCGTACCCTAACCCTAACCCCTACCCTAAACCTAACACGTACTCTAATCCTAACCCGTACCCTAAAATGAGCCATAACCCTAACACTAACCCTAACCCTAACCCTAACCCATACCCTACACCGTACACGGACTCCTCCCCGAACCCGCACCCTAAGCCGTACCCTAACCCTAACCCTAAGCCTAACCCTAACCCTAGGCTACCCTTGACAGCTTCTGCTTCCAATAGATTTCCTAAGCACTAGTGTTTTAAGGAACAGCTTAAAAAGAGAATCCTAATGTGATTTCTTTATAATGGTTGTGTTCCTTATCTTATCCTAGTGTCTAAATTTTTCTCCATGGCTGGACCCCCAAATAATATTCCTTTACGTGCTAAGGGGTATCTAGAGAGTGGGATAGGTTTAATAACTACCCTAACCCTAACGCGTACCCTAACCCTAACCCCTACCCTAAACCTAACACGTACTCTAATCCTAACCCATACCCTAAAATGAGCCCTAACCCTAACCCTAACCCTAACCCATACCCTACACTGTACATGGACCCCTCCCCGAACCCGTACCCTAAGCCGTACCCTATCCCTAACCCTAAGCCTAACCCTAACCCTAGGCTACCCTTGACTGCTTCTGCCTCCAATAGATTTCCTAAGCAGTAGTGTTTTAAGGAACAGCTTAAAAAGAGAATCCTAATGTGATTTCTTTATAATGGGTGTGTTCCTTATCTTATCCTAGTGTCTAAACTCTTCTCCATGGCTGGACCCCCAAATAATATTCCTTTACGTGCTAAGGGGTATCTAGAGAGTGGGATAGGTTTAATAACTACCCTAACCCTAACCCCTACCCTAACCCTAACCCCTACCCTAACCCTAACACTTACCCTAATCCTAACCCGTACCCTAAACCTAGCCCTAACCCTAACACTAACCCTAACCCTAACCCTAACCCATACCCTACACCGTACACGGACCCCTCCCCGAACCCGTACCCTAAGCCGTACCCTAACCCTAACCCTAAGCCTAACCCTAACCCTAGGCTACCCTTGACTGCTTCTGCCTCCAATAGATTTCCTAAGCACTAGTGTTTTAAGGAACAGCTTAAAAAGAGAATCCTAATGTGATTTCTTTATAATGGGAGTGTTCCTTATCTAATCCTAGTGTGTAAACTCTTCTCCATGGCTGGACCCACAAATAATATTCCTTTACGTGCTAAGGGTTATCTAGAGAATGGGATAGGTTTAATAACAACCCTAACCCTAACGCGTATCCTAACCCTAACCCCTACCCTAACCCTAACATGTACCCTAATCCTAACCCGTACCCTAAACCGAGCCCTAACCCTAACACTAACCCTAACCCTAACCCATACCCTACACCGTACACGGACCCCTCACCGAACCCGTACCCTAAGCCGTACCCTAACCCTAACCCTAAGCCTAACCCTAACCCTAGGCTACCCCTGACTGCTTCTGCCTCCAATAGATTTCCTAAGCACTAGTGTTTTAAGGAACAGCTTAAAAAGAGAATCCTAATGTGATTTCTTTATAATGGGTGTGTTCCTTATCTTATCCTAGTGTGTAAACTCTTCTCCATGGCTGGACCCTCAAATAATATTCCTTTACGTGCTAAGGGTTATCTAGAGAATGGGATAGGTTTAATAACAACCCTAACCCTAACGCGTACCCTAACCCTAACCCCTACCCTAACCCTAACATGTACCCTAATCCTAAACCGTACCCTAAACCGAGCCCTAACCCTAACCCTAACCCATACCCTACACCGTACACGGACTCCTCCCCGAACCCGTACCCTAAGCCGTACCCTAACCCTAACCCTAAGCCTAACCCTAACCCTAGGCTACCCTTGACAGCTTCTGCTTCGAATAGATTTCCTAAGCACTAGTGTTTTAAGGAACAGCTTAAAAAGAGAATCCTAATGTGATTTCTTTATAATGGGTGTGTTCCTTATCTTATCCTAGTGTCTAAATTTTTCTCCATGGCTGGACCCCCAAATAATATTCCTTTACGTGCTAAGGGGTATCTAGAGAGTGGGATAGGTTTAATAACTACCCTAACCCTAACGCGTACCCTAACCCTAACCCCTACCCTAAACCTAACACGTACTCTAATCCTAACCCATACCCTAATATGAGCCCTAACCCTAACCCTAACCCTAACCCATACCCTACACTGTACATGGACCCCTCCCCGAACCCGTACCCTAAGCCGTACCCTATCCCTAACCCAAAGCCTAACCCTAACCCGAGGCTACCCTTGACTGCTTCTGCCTCCAATAGATTTCCTAAGCAGTAGTGTTTTAAGGAACAGCTTAAAAAGAGAATCCTAATGTGATTTCTTTATAATGGGTGTGTTCCTTATCTTATCCTAGTGTCTAAACTCTTCTCCATGGCTGGACCCCCAAATAATATTCCTTTACGTGCTAAGGGGTATCTAGAGAGTGGGATAGGTTTAATAACTACCCTAACCCTAAGCCCTACCCTAACCCTAACCCCTACCCTAACCCTAACACGTACCCTAATCCTAACCCGTACCCTAAACCGAGCCCTAACCCTAACACTAACCCTAACCCTAACCCTAACCCATACCCTACACCGTACACGGACCCCTCCCCGAACCCGTACCCTAAGCCGTACCCTAACCCTAACCCTAAGCCTAACCCTAACCCTAGGCTACCCTTGACTGCTTCTGCCTCCAATAGATTTCCTAAGCACTAGTGTTTTAAGGAACAGCTTAAAAAGAGAATCCTAATGTGATTTCTGTATAATGGGTGTGTTCCTTATCTTATCCTAGTGTCTAAACTCTTCTCCATGGCTGGACCCCCAAATAATATTCCTTTACGTGCTAAGGGGTATCTAGAGAGTGGGATAGGTTTAATAACTACCCTAACCCTAACCCCTACCCTAACCCTAACCCCTACCCTAACCCTAACACGTACCCTAATCCTAACCCGTACCCTAAACCGAGCCCTAACCCTAACACTAACCCTAACCCTAACCCTAACCCATACCCTACACCGTACACGGACCCCTCCCCGAACCCGTACCCTAAGCCGTACCCTAACCCTAACCCTAAGCCTAACCCTAACCCTAGGCTACCCTTGACTGCTTCTGCCTCCAATACATTTCCTAAGCACTAGTGTTTTAAGGAACAGCTTAAAAAGAGAATCCTAATGTGATTTCTTTATAATGGGTGTGTTCCTTATCTTATCCTAGTGTCTAAATTCTTCTCCATGGCTGGACCCCAAATAATATTCCTTTACGTGCTAAGGGGTATCTAGAGAGTGGGATAGGTTTAATAACTACCCTAACCCTAACGCGTACCCTAACCCTAACCCCTACCCTAAACCTAACACGTACTCTAATCCTAACCCGTACCCTAAAATGAGCCATAACCCTAACACTAACCCTAACCCTAACCCTAACCCATACCCTACACCGTACACGGACTCCTCCCCGAACCCGCACCCTAAGCCGTACCCTAACCCTAACCCTAAGCCTAACCCTAACCCTAGGCTACCCTTGACAGCTTCTGCTTCCAATAGATTTCCTAAGCACTAGTGTTTTAAGGAACAGCTTAAAAAGAGAATCCTAATGTGATTTCTTTATAATGGTTGTGTTCCTTATCTTATCCTAGTGTCTAAATTTTTCTCCATGGCTGGACCCCCAAATAATATTCCTTTACGTGCTAAGGGGTATCTAGAGAGTGGGATAGGTTTAATAACTACCCTAACCCTAACGCGTACCCTAACCCTAACCCCTACCCTAAACCTAACACGTACTCTAATCCTAACCCATACCCTAAAATGAGCCCTAACCCTAACCCTAACCCTAACCCATACCCTACACTGTACATGGACCCCTCCCCGAACCCGTACCCTAAGCCGTACCCTATCCCTAACCCTAAGCCTAACCCTAACCCTAGGCTACCCTTGACTGCTTCTGCCTCCAATAGATTTCCTAAGCAGTAGTGTTTTAAGGAACAGCTTAAAAAGAGAATCCTAATGTGATTTCTTTATAATGGGTGTGTTCCTTATCTTATCCTAGTGTCTAAACTCTTCTCCATGGCTGGACCCCCAAATAATATTCCTTTACGTGCTAAGGGGTATCTAGAGAGTGGGATAGGTTTAATAACTACCCTAACCCTAACCCCTACCCTAACCCTAACCCCTACCCTAACCCTAACACTTACCCTAATCCTAACCCGTACCCTAAACCTAGCCCTAACCCTAACACTAACCCTAACCCTAACCCTAACCCATACCCTACACCGTACACGGACCCCTCCCCGAACCCGTACCCTAAGCCGTACCCTAACCCTAACCCTAAGCCTAACCCTAACCCTAGGCTACCCTTGACTGCTTCTGCCTCCAATAGATTTCCTAAGCACTAGTGTTTTAAGGAACAGCTTAAAAAGAGAATCCTAATGTGATTTCTTTATAATGGGAGTGTTCCTTATCTAATCCTAGTGTGTAAACTCTTCTCCATGGCTGGACCCACAAATAATATTCCTTTACGTGCTAAGGGTTATCTAGAGAATGGGATAGGTTTAATAACAACCCTAACCCTAACGCGTATCCTAACCCTAACCCCTACCCTAACCCTAACATGTACCCTAATCCTAACCCGTACCCTAAACCGAGCCCTAACCCTAACACTAACCCTAACCCTAACCCATACCCTACACCGTACACGGACCCCTCACCGAACCCGTACCCTAAGCCGTACCCTAACCCTAACCCTAAGCCTAACCCTAACCCTAGGCTACCCCTGACTGCTTCTGCCTCCAATAGATTTCCTAAGCACTAGTGTTTTAAGGAACAGCTTAAAAAGAGAATCCTAATGTGATTTCTTTATAATGGGTGTGTTCCTTATCTTATCCTAGTGTGTAAACTCTTCTCCATGGCTGGACCCTCAAATAATATTCCTTTACGTGCTAAGGGTTATCTAGAGAATGGGATAGGTTTAATAACAACCCTAACCCTAACGCGTACCCTAACCCTAACCCCTACCCTAACCCTAACATGTACCCTAATCCTAAACCGTACCCTAAACCGAGCCCTAACCCTAACCCTAACCCATACCCTACACCGTACACGGACTCCTCCCCGAACCCGTACCCTAAGCCGTACCCTAACCCTAACCCTAAGCCTAACCCTAACCCTAGGCTACCCTTGACAGCTTCTGCTTCGAATAGATTTCCTAAGCACTAGTGTTTTAAGGAACAGCTTAAAAAGAGAATCCTAATGTGATTTCTTTATAATGGGTGTGTTCCTTATCTTATCCTAGTTTCTAAATTTTTCTCCATGGCTGGACCCCCAAATAATATTCCTTTACGTGCTAAGGGGTATCTAGAGAGTGGGATAGGTTTAATAACTACCCTAACCCTAACGCGTACCCTAACCCTAACCCCTACCCTAAACCTAACACGTACTCTAATCCTAACCCATACCCTAATATGAGCCCTAACCCTAACCCTAACCCTAACCCATACCCTACACTGTACATGGACCCCTCCCCGAACCCGTACCCTAAGCCGTACCCTATCCCTAACCCAAAGCCTAACCCTAACCCTAGGCTACCCTTGACTGCTTCTGCCTCCAATAGGTTTCCTAAGCAGTAGTGTTTTAAGGAACAGCTTAAAAAGAGAATCCTAATGTGATTTCTTTATAATGGGTGTGTTCCTTATCTTATCCTAGTGTCTAAACTCTTCTCCATGGCTGGACCCCCAAATAATATTCCTTTACGTGCTAAGGGGTATCTAGAGAGTGGGATAGGTTTAATAACTACCCTAACCCTAAGCCCTACCCTAACCCTAACCCCTACCCTAACCCTAACACGTACCCTAATCCTAACCCGTACCCTAAACCGAGCCCTAACCCTAACACTAACCCTAACCCTTCCCTAACCCATACCCTACACCGTACACGGACCCCTCCCCGAACCCGTACCCTAAGCCGTACCCTAACCCTAACCCTAAGCCTAACCCTAACCCTAGGCTACCCTTGACTGCTTCTGCCTCCAATAGATTTCCTAAGCACTAGTGTTTTAAGGAACAGCTTAAAAAGAGAATCCTAATGTGATTTCTGTATAATGGGTGTGTTCCTTATCTTATCCTAGTGTCTAAACTCTTCTCCATGGCTGGACCCCCAAATAATATTCCTTTACGTGCTAAGGGGTATCTAGAGAGTGGGATAGGTTTAATAACTACCCTAACCCTAACCCCTACCCTAACCCTAACCCCTACCCTAACCCTAACACGTACCCTAATCCTAACCCGTACCCTAAACCGAGCCCTAACCCTAACACTAACCCTAACCCTAACCCTAACCCATACCCTACACCGTACACGGACCCCTCCCCGAACCCGTACCCTAAGCCGTACCCTAACCCTAACCCTAAGCCTAACCCTAACCCTAGGCTACCCTTGACTGCTTCTGCCTCCAATACATTTCCTAAGCACTAGTGTTTTAAGGAACAGCTTAAAAAGAGAATCCTAATGTGATTTCTTTATAATGGGTGTGTTCCTTATCTTATCCTAGTGTCTAAATTCTTCTCCATGGCTGGACCCCAAATAATATTCCTTTACGTGCTAAGGGGTATCTAGAGAGTGGGATAGGTTTAATAACTACCCTAACCCTAACGCGTACCCTAACCCTAACCCCTACCCTAAACCTAACACGTACTCTAATCCTAACCCGTACCCTAAAATGAGCCATAACCCTAACACTAACCCTAACCCTAACCCTAACCCATACCCTACACCGTACACGGACCCCTCCCCGAACCCGTACCCTAAGCCGTACCCTAACCCTAACCCTAAGCCTAACCCTAACCCTAGGCTACCCTTGACTGCTTCTGCCTCCAATAGATTTCCTAAGCACTAGTGTTTTAAGGAACAGCTTAAAAAGAGAATCCTAATGTGATTTCTTTATAATGGGTGTGTTCCTTATCTTATCCTAGTGTGTAAACTCTTCGCCATGGCTGGACCCTCAAATAATATTCCTTTACGTGCTAAGGGTTATCTAGAGAATGGGATAGGTTTAATAACAACCCTATCCCTAACGCGTACCCTAACCCTAACCCCTACCCTAACCCTAACATGTACCCTAATCCTAAACCGTACCCTAAACCGAGCCCTAACCCTAACACTAACCCTAACCCTAACCCTAACCCATACCCTACACCGTACACGGACTCCTCCCCGAACCCGCACCCTAAGCCGTACCCTAACCCTAACCCTAAGCCTAACCCTAACCCTAGGCTACCCTTGACAGCTTCTGCTTCCAATAGATTTCCTAAGCACTAGTGTTTTAAGGAACAGCTTAAAAAGAGAATCCTAATGTGATTTCTTTATAATGGGTGTGTTCCTTATCTTATCCTAGTGTCTAAATTTTTCTCCATGGCTGGACCCCCAAATAATATTCCTTTACGTGCTAAGGGGTATCTAGAGAGTGGGATAGGTTTAATAACTACCCTAACCCTAACGCGTACCCTAACCCTAACCCCTACCCTAAACCTAACACGTACTCTAATCCTAACCCATACCCTAAAATGAGCCCTAACCCTAACCCTAACCCTAACCCATACCCTACACTGTACATGGACCCCTCCCCGAACCCGTACCCTAAGCCGTACCCTATCCCTAACCCTAAGCCTAACCCTAACCCTAGGCTACCCTTGACTGCTTCTGCCTCCAATAGATTTCCTAAGCAGTAGTGTTTTAAGGAACAGCTTAAAAAGAGAATCCTAATGTGATTTCTTTATAATGGGTGTGTTCCTTATCTTATCCTAGTGTCTAAACTCTTCTCCATGGCTGGACCCCCAAATAATATTCCTTTACGTGCTAAGGGGTATCTAGAGAGTGGGATAGGTTTAATAACTACCCTAACCCTAACCCCTACCCTAACCCTAACCCCTACCCTAACCCTAACACTTACCCTAATCCTAACCCGTACCCTAAACCGAGCCCTAACCCTAACACTAACCCTAACCCTAACCCTAACCCATACCCTACACCGTACACGGACCCCTCCCCGAACCCGTACCCTAAGCCGTACCCTAACCCTAACCCTAAGCCTAACCCTAACCCTAGGCTACCCTTGACTGCTTCTGCCTCCAATAGATTTCCTAAGCACTAGTGTTTTAAGGAACAGCTTAAAAAGAGAATCCTAATGTGATTTCTTTATAATGGGAGTGTTCCTTATCTAATCCTAGTGTGTAAACTCTTCTCCATGGCTGGACCCCCAAATAATATTCCTTTACGTGCTAAGGGTTATCTAGAGAATGGGATAGGTTTAATAACAACCCTAACCCTAACGTGTATCCTAACCCTAACCCCTACCCTAACCCTAACATGTACCCTAATCCTAACCCGTACCCTAAACCGAGCCCTAACCCTAACACTAACCCTAACCCTAACCCATACCCTACACCGTACACGGACCCCTCACCGAACCCGTACCCTAAGCCGTACCCTAACCCTAACCCTAAGCCTAACCCTAACCCTAGGCTACCCTTGACTGTTTCTGCCTCCAATAGTTTTCCTAAGCACTAGTGTTTTAAGGAACAGCTTAAAAAGAGAATCCTAATGTGATTTCTTTATAATGGGTGTGTTGCTTATCTTATCCTAGTGTCTAAACTCTTCTCCATGGCTGGACCTCCAAATAATATTCCTTTACGTGCTAAGGGGTATCTAGAGAGTGGGATAGGTTTAATAACTACCCTAACCCTAACACGTACCCTAACCCTAACCCCTACCCTAACCCTAACACGTACCCTAATCCTAACCCGTACCCTAAAACGAGCCCTAACCCTAACACTAACCCTAACCCTAACCCATACCCTACACCGTACACGGACCCCTCACCGAACCAGTACCCTAAGCCGTACCCTAACCCTAACCCTAAGCCTAACCCTAACCCTGGGCTACCTTTGACTGCTTCTGCCTCCAATAGATTTCCTAAGCACTAGTGTTTTAAGGAACAGCTTAAAAAGAGAATCCTAATGTGATTTCTTTATAATGGGAGTGTTCCTTATCTAATCCTAGTGTGTAAACTCTTCTCCATGGCTGGACCCCCAAATAATATTCCTTTACGTGCTAAGGGTTATCTAGAGAATGGGATAGGTTTAATAACAACCCTAACCCTAACGCGTATCCTAACCCTAACCCCTACCCTAACCCTAACATGTACCCTAATCCTAACCCGTACCCTAAACCGAGCCCTAACCCTAACACTAACCCTAACCCTAACCCATACCCTACACCGTACACGGACCCCTCACCGAACCTGTACCCTAAGCCGTACCCTAACCCTAACCCTAAGCCTAACCCTAACCCTAGGCTACCTTTGACTGCTTCTGCCTCCAATAGATTTCCTAAGCACTAGTGTTTTAAGGAACAGCTTAAAAAGAGAATCCTAATGTGATTTCTTTATAATGGGAGTGTTCCTTATCTAATCCTAGTGTGTAAACTCTTCTCCATGGCTGGACCCCCAAATAATATTCCTTTACGTGCTAAGGGTTATCTAGAGAATGGGATAGGTTTAATAACAACCCTAACCCTAACGCGTATCCTAACCCTAACCCCTACCCTAACCCTAACATGTACCCTAATCCTAACCCGTACCCTAAACCGAGCCCTAACCCTAACACTAACCCTAACCCTAACCCATACCCTACACCGTACACGGACCCCTCACCGAACCTGTACCCTAAGCCGTACCCTAACCCTAACCCTAAGCCTAACCCTAACCCTAGGCTACCTTTGACTGCTTCTGCCTCCAATAGATTTCCTAAGCACTAGTGTTTTAAGGAACAGCTTAAAAAGAGAATCCTAATGTGATTTCTTTATAATGGGTGTGTTCCTTATCTTATCCTAGTGTCTAAATTCTTCTCCATGGCTGGACCCCAAATAATATTCCTTTACGTGCTAAGGGGTATCTAGAGAGTGGGATAGGTTTAATAACTACCCTAACCCTAACGCGTACCCTAACCCTAACCCCTACCCTAAACCTAACACGTACTCTAATCCTAACCCGTACCCTAAAATGAGCCTTAACCCTAACACTAACCCTAACCCTAACCCTAACCCATACCCTACACCGTACACGGACCCCTCCCCGAACCCGTACCCTAAGCCGTACCCTAACCCTAACCCTAAGCCTAACCCTAACCCTAGGCTACCCTTGACTGCTTCTGCCTCCAATAGATTTCCTAAGCACTAGTGTTTTAAGGAACAGCTTAAAAAGAGAATCCTAATGTGATTTCTGTATAATGGGTGTGTTCCTTATCTTATCCTAGTGTCTAAACTCTTCTCCATGGCTGGACCCCCAAATAATATTCCTTTACGTGCTAAGGGGTATCTAGAGAGTGGGATAGGTTTAATAACTACCCTAACCCTAACCCCTACCCTAACCCTAACCCCTACCCTAACCCTAACACGTACCCTAATCCTAACCCATACCCTAAACCGAGCCCTAACCCTAACACTAACCCTAACCCTAACCCTAACCCATACCCTACACCGTACACGGACCCCTCCCCGAACCCGTACCCTAAGCCGTACCCTAACCCTAACCCTAAGCCTAACCCTAACCCTAGGCTACCCTTGACTGCTTCTGCCTCCAATAGATTTCCTAAGCACTAGTGTTTTAAGGAACAGCTTAAAAAGAGAATCCTAATGTGATTTCTTTATAATGGGTGTGTTCCTTATCTTATCCTAGTGTCTAAATTCTTCTCCATGGCTGGACCCCAAATAATATTCCTTTACGTGCTAAGGGGTATCTAGAGAGTGGGATAGGTTTAATAACTACCCTAACCCTAACGCGTACCCTAACCCTAACCCCTACCCTAAACCTAACACGTACTCTAATCCTAACCCGTACCCTAAAATGAGCCCTAACCCTAACACTAACCCTAACCCTAACCCTAACCCATACCCTACACCGTACACGGACCCCTCCCCGAACCCGTACCCTAAGCCGTACCCTAACCCTAACCCTAAGCCTAACCCTAACCCGAGGCTACCCTTGACTGCTTCTGCCTCCAATAGATTTCCTAAGCACTAGTGTTTTAAGGAACAGCTTAAAAAGAGAATCCTAATGTGATTTCTTTATAATGGGTGTGTTCCTTATCTTATCCTAGTGTGTAAACTCTTCTCCATGGCTGGACCCTCAAATAATATTCCTTTACGTGCTAAGGGTTATCTAGAGAACGGGATAGGTTTAATAACAACCCTAACCCTAACGCGTACCCTAACCCTAACCCCTACCCTAACCCTAACATGTACCCTAATCCTAAACCGTACCCTAAACCGAGCCCTAACCCTAACACTAACCCTAACCCTAACCCTAACCCATACCCTACACCGTACACGGACTCCTCCCCGAACCCGTACCCTAAGCCGTACCCTAACCCTAACCCTAAGCCTAACCCTAACCCTAGGCTACCCTTGACAGCTTCTGCTTCCAATAGATTTCCTAAGCACTAGTGTTTTAAGGAACAGCTTAAAAAGAGAATCCTAATGTGATTTCTTTATAATGGGTGTGTTCCTTATCTTATCCTAGTGTCTAAATTTTTCTCCATGGCTGGACCCCCAAATAATATTCCTTTACGTGCTAAGGGGTATCTAGAGAGTGGGATAGGTTTAATAACTACCCTAACCCTAACGCGTACCCTAACCCTAACCCCTACCCTAAACCTAACACGTACTCTAATCCTAACCCATACCCTAAAATGAGCCCTAACCCTAACCCTAACCCTAACCCATACCCTACACTGTACATGGACCCCTCCCCGAACCCGTACCCTAAGCCGTACCCTATCCCTAACCCTAAGCCTAACCCTAACCCTAGGCTACCCTTGACTGCTTCTGCCTCCAATAGATTTCCTATGCAGTAGTGTTTTAAGGAACAGCTTAAAAAGAGAATCCTAATGTGATTTCTTTATAATGGGTGTGTTCCTTATCTTATCCTAGTGTCTAAACTCTTCTCCATGGCTGGACCCCCAAATAATATTCCTTTACGTGCTAAGGGGTATCTAGAGAGTGGGATAGGTTTAATAACTACCCTAACCCTAACGTGTACCCTAACCCTAACCCCTACCCTAAACCTAACACGTACCCTAATCCTAACCCGTACCCTAAAATGAGCCCTAACCCTAACACTAACCCTAACCCTAACCCTAACCCATACCCTACACCGTACACGGACCCCTCCCCGAACCCGTACCCTAAGCCGTACCCTAACCCTAACCCTAAGCCTAACCCTAACCCTAGGCTACCCTTGACTGCTTCTGCCTCCAATAGATTTCCTAAGCACTAGTGTTTTAAGGAACAGCTTAAAAAGAGAATCCTAATGTGATTTCTGTATAATGGGTGTGTTCCTTATCTTATCCTAGTGTCTAAACTCTTCTCCATGGCTGGACCCCCAAATAATATTCCTTTACGTGCTAAGGGGTATCTAGAGAGTGGGATAGGTTTAATAACTACCCTAACCCTAACCCCTACCCTAACCCTAACCCCTACCCTAACCCTAACACGTACCCTAATCCTAACCCGTACCCTAAACCGAGCCCTAACCCTAACACTAACCCTAACCCTAACCCTAACCCATACCCTACACCGTACACGGACCCCTCCCCGAACCCGTACCATAAGCCGTACCCTAACCCTAACCCTAAGCCTAACCCTAACCCTAGGCTACCCTTGACTGCTTCTGCCTCCAATAGATTTCCTAAGCACTAGTGTTTTAAGGAACAGCTTAAAAAGAGAATCCTAATGTGATTTCTTTATAATGGGTGTGTTCCTTATCTTATCCTAGTGTCTAAATTCTTCTCCATGGCTGGACCCCAAATAATATTCCTTTACGTGCTAAGGGGTATCTAGAGAGTGGGATAGGTTTAATAACTACCCTAACCCTAACGCGTACCCTAACCCTAACCCCTACCCTAAACCTAACACGTACTCTAATCCTAACCCGTACCCTAAAATGAGCCCTAACCCTAACACTAACCCTAACCCTAACCCTAACCCATACCCTACACCGTACACGGACCCCTCCCCGAACCCGTACCCTAAGCCGTACCCTAACCCTAACCCTAAGCCTAACCCTAACCCTAGGCTACCCTTGACTGCTTCTGCCTCCAATAGATTTCCTAAGCACTAGTGTTTTAAGGAACAGCTTAAAAAGAGAATCCTAATGTGATTTCTTTATAATGGGTGTGTTCCTTATCTTATCCTAGTGTGTAAACTCTTCTCCATGGCTGGACCCCCAAATAATATTCCTTCACGTGCTAAGGGGTATCTAGAGAGTGGGATAGGTTTAATAACTACCCTAACCCTAACGCGTACCCTAACCCTAACCCCTACCCTAAACCTAACACGTACTCTAATCCTAACCCATACCCTAAAATGAGCCCTAACCCTAACCCTAACCCTAACCCATACCCTACACTGTACATGGACCCCTCCCCGAACCCGTACCCTAAGCCGTACCCTATCCCTAACCCTAAGCCTAACCCTAACCCTAGGCTACCCTTGACTGCTTCTGCCTCCAATAGATTTCCTAAGCAGTAGTGTTTTAAGGAACAGCTTAAAAAGAGAATCCTAATGTGATTTCTTTATAATGGGTGTGTTCCTTATCTTATCCTAGTGTCTAAACTCTTCTCCATGGCTGGACCCCCAAATAATATTCCTTTACGTGCTAAGGGGTATCTAGAGAGTGGGATAGGTTTAATAACTACCCTAACCCTAAGCCCTACCCTAACCCTAACCCCTACCCTAACCCTAACACGTACCCTAATCCTAACCCGTACCCTAAACCGAGCCCTAACCCTAACACTAACCCTAACCCTAACCCTAACCCATACCCTACACCGTACACGGACCCCTCCCCGAACCCGTACCCTAAGCCGTACCCTAACCCTAACCCTAAGCCTAACCCTAACCCTAGGCTACCCTTGACTGCTTCTGCCTCCAATAGATTTCCTAAGCACTAGTGTTTTAAGGAACAGCTTAAAAAGAGAATCCTAATGTGATTTCTGTATAATGGGTGTGTTCCTTATCTTATCCTAGTGTCTAAACTCTTCTCCATGGCTGGACCCCCAAATAATATTCCTTTACGTGCTAACGGGTATCTAGAGAGTGGGATAGGTTTAATAACTACCCTAACCCTAACCCCTACCCTAACCCTAACCCCTACCCTAACCCTAACACGTACCCTAATCCTAACCCGTACCCTAAACCGAGCCCTAACCCTAACACTAACCCTAACCCTAACCCTAACCCATACCCTACACCGTACACGGACCCCTCCCCGAACCCGTACCCTAAGCCGTACCCTAACCCTAACCCTAAGCCTAACCCTAACCCTAGGCTACCCTTGACTGCTTCTGCCTCCAATAGATTTCCTAAGCACTAGTGTTTTAAGGAACAGCTTAAAAAGAGAATCCTAATGTGATTTCTTTATAATGGGTGTGTTCCTTATCTTATCCTAGTGTCTAAATTCTTCTCCATGGCTGGACCCCAAATAATATTCCTTTACGTGCTAAGGGGTATCTAGAGAGTGGGATAGGTTTAATAACTACCCTAACCCTAACGCGTACCCTAACCCTAACCCCTACCCTAAACCTAACACGTACTCTAATCCTAACCCGTACCCTAAAATGAGCCCTAACCCTAACACTAACCCTAACCCTAACCCTAACCCATACCCTACACCGTACACGGACCCCTCCCCGAACCCGTACCCTAAGCCGTACCCTAACCCTAACCCTAAGCCTAACCCTAACCCTAGGCTACCCTTGACTGCTTCTGCCTCCAATAGATTTCCTAAGCACTAGTGTTTTAAGGAACAGCTTAAAAAGAGAATCCTAATGTGATTTCTTTATAATGGGTGTGTTCCTTATCTTATCCTAGTGTCTAAATTTTTCTCCATGGCTGGACCCCCAAATAATATTCCTTTACGTGCTAAGGGGTATCTAGAGAGTGGGATAGGTTTAATAACTACCCTAACCCTAACGCGTACCCTAACCCTAACCCCTACCCTAAACCTAACACGTACTCTAATCCTAACCCATACCCTAAAATGAGCCCTAACCCTAACCCTAACCCTAACCCATACCCTACACTGTACATGGACCCCTCCCCGAACCCGTACCCTAAGCCGTACCCTATCCCTAACCCTAAGCCTAACCCTAACCCTAGGCTACCCTTGACTGCTTCTGCCTCCAATAGATTTCCTAAGCAGTAGTGTTTTAAGGAACAGCTTAAAAAGAGAATCCTAATGTGATTTCTTTATAATGGGTGTGTTCCTTATCTTATCCTAGTGTCTAAACTCTTCTCCATGGCTGGACCCCCAAATAATATTCCTTTACGTGCTAAGAGGTATCTAGAGAGTGGGATAGGTTTAATAACTACCCTAACCCTAAGCCCTACCCTAACCCTAACCCCTACCCTAACCCTAACACTTACCCTAATCCTAACCCGTACCCTAAACCGAGCCCTAACCCTAACACTAACCCTAAGCCTAACCCTAACCCATACCCTACACCGTACACGGACCCCTCCCCGAACCCGTACCCTAAGCCGTACCCTAACCCTAACCCTAAGCCTAACCCTAACCCTAGGCTACCCTTGACTGCTTCTGCCTCCAATAGATTTCCTAAGCACTAGTGTTTTAAGGAACAGCTTAAAAAGAGAATCCTAATGTGATTTCTTTATAATGGGAGTGTTCCTTATCTAATCCTAGTGTGTAAACTCTTCTCCATGGCTGGACCCCCAAATAATATTCCTTTACGTGCTAAGGGTTATCTAGAGAATGGGATAGGTTTAATAACAACCCTAACCCTAACGCGTATCCTAACCCTAACCCCTACCCTAACCCTAACATGTACCCTAATCCTAACCCGTACCCTAAACCGAGCCCTAACCCTAACACTAACCCTAACCCTAACCCATACCCTACACCGTACACGGACCCCTCACCGAACCCGTACCCTAAGCCGTACCCTAACCCTAACCCTAAGCCTAACCCTAACCCTAGGCTACCCTTGACTGTTTCTGCCTCCAATAGTTTTCCTAAGCACTAGTGTTTTAAGGAACAGCTTAAAAAGAGAATCCTAATGTGATTTCTTTATAATGGGTGTGTTGCTTATCTTATCCTAGTGTCTAAACTCTTCTCCATGGCTGGACCTCCAAATAATATTCCTTTACGTGCTAAGGGGTATCTAGAGAGTGGGATAGGTTTAATAACTACCCTAACCCTAACACGTACCCTAACCCTAACCCCTACCCTAACCCTAACACGTACCCTAATCCTAACCCGTACCCTAAAACGAGCCCTAACCCTAACACTAACCCTAACCCTAACCCATACCCTACACCGTACACGGACCCCTCACCGAACCAGTACCCTAAGCCGTACCCTAACCCTAACCCTAAGCCTAACCCTAACCCTGGGCTACCTTTGACTGCTTCTGCCTCCAATAGATTTCCTAAGCACTAGTGTTTTAAGGAACAGCTTAAAAAGAGAATCCTAATGTGATTTCTTTATAATGGGAGTGTTCCTTATCTAATCCTAGTGTGTAAACTCTTCTCCATGGCTGGACCCCCAAATAATATTCCTTTACGTGCTAAGGGTTATCTAGAGAATGGGATAGGTTTAATAACAACCCTAACCCTAACGCGTATCCTAACCCTAACCCCTACCCTAACCCTAACATGTACCCTAATCCTAACCCGTACCCTAAACCGAGCCCTAACCCTAACACTAACCCTAACCCTAACCCATACCCTACACCGTACACGGACCCCTCACCGAACCTGTACCCTAAGCCGTACCCTAACCCTAACCCTAAGCCTAACCCTAACCCTAGGCTACCTTTGACTGCTTCTGCCTCCAATAGATTTCCTAAGCACTAGTGTTTTAAGGAACAGCTTAAAAAGAGAATCCTAATGTGATTTCTTTATAATGGGAGTGTTCCTTATCTAATCCTAGTGTGTAAACTCTTCTCCATGGCTGGACCCCCAAATAATATTCCTTTACGTGCTAAGGGTTATCTAGAGAATGGGATAGGTTTAATAACAACCCTAACCCTAACGCGTATCCTAACCCTAACCCCTACCCTAACCCTAACATGTACCCTAATCCTAACCCGTACCCTAAACCGAGCCCTAACCCTAACACTAACCCTAACCCTAACCCATACCCTACACCGTACACGGACCCCTCACCGAACCTGTACCCTAAGCCGTACCCTAACCCTAACCCTAAGCCTAACCCTAACCCTAGGCTACCTTTGACTGCTTCTGCCTCCAATAGATTTCCTAAGCACTAGTGTTTTAAGGAACAGCTTAAAAAGAGAATCCTAATGTGATTTCTTTATAATGGGTGTGTTCCTTATCTTATCCTAGTGTCTAAATTCTTCTCCATGGCTGGACCCCAAATAATATTCCTTTACGTGCTAAGGGGTATCTAGAGAGTGGGATAGGTTTAATAACTACCCTAACCCTAACGCGTACCCTAACCCTAACCCCTACCCTAAACCTAACACGTACTCTAATCCTAACCCGTACCCTAAAATGAGCCCTAACCCTAACACTAACCCTAACCCTAACCCTAACCCATACCCTACACCGTACACGGACCCCTCCCCGAACCCGTACCCTAAGCCGTACCCTAACCCTAACCCTAAGCCTAACCCTAACCCTAGGCTACCCTTGACTGCTTCTGCCTCCAATAGATTTCCTAAGCACTAGTGTTTTAAGGAACAGCTTAAAAAGAGAATCCTAATGTGATTTCTGTATAATGGGTGTGTTCCTTATCTTATCCTAGTGTCTAAACTCTTCTCCATGGCTGGACCCCCAAATAATATTCCTTTACGTGCTAAGGGGTATCTAGAGAGTGGGATAGGTTTAATAACTACCCTAACCCTAACCCCTACCCTAACCCTAACCCCTACCCTAACCCTAACACGTACCCTAATCCTAACCCATACCCTAAACCGAGCCCTAACCCTAACACTAACCCTAACCCTATCCCTAACCCATACCCTACACCGTACACGGACCCCTCCCCGAACCCGTACCCTAAGCCGTACCCTAACCCTAACCCTAAGCCTAACCCTAACCCTAGGCTACCCTTGACTGCTTCTGCCTCCAATAGATTTCCTAAGCACTAGTGTTTTAAGGAACAGCTTAAAAAGAGAATCCTAATGTGATTTCTTTATAATGGGTGTGTTCCTTATCTTATCCTAGTGTCTAAATTCTTCTCCATGGCTGGACCCCAAATAATATTCCTTTACGTGCTAAGGGGTATCTAGAGAGTGGGATAGGTTTAATAACTACCCTAACCCTAACGCGTACCCTAACCCTAACCCCTACCCTAAACCTAACACGTACTCTAATCCTAACCCGTACCCTAAAATGAGCCCTAACCCTAACACTAACCCTAACCCTAACCCTAACCCATACCCTACACCGTACACGGACCCCTCCCCGAACCCGTACCCTAAGCCGTACCCTAACCCTAACCCTAAGCCTAACCCTAACCCGAGGCTACCCTTGACTGCTTCTGCCTCCAATAGATTTCCTAAGCACTAGTGTTTTAAGGAACAGCTTAAAAAGAGAATCCTAATGTGATTTCTTTATAATGGGTGTGTTCCTTATCTTATCCTAGTGTGTAAACTCTTCTCCATGGCTGGACCCTCAAATAATATTCCTTTACGTGCTAAGGGTTATCTAGAGAACGGGATAGGTTTAATAACAACCCTAACCCTAACGCGTACCCTAACCCTAACCCCTACCCTAACCCTAACATGTACCCTAATCCTAAACCGTACCCTAAACCGAGCCCTAACCCTAACACTAACCCTAACCCTAACCCTAACCCATACCCTACACCGTACACGGACTCCTCCCCGAACCCGTACCCTAAGCCGTACCCTAACCCTAACCCTAAGCCTAACCCTAACCCTAGGCTACCCTTGACAGCTTCTGCTTCCAATAGATTTCCTAAGCACTAGTGTTTTAAGGAACAGCTTAAAAAGAGAATCCTAATGTGATTTCTTTATAATGGGTGTGTTCCTTATCTTATCCTAGTGTCTAAATTTTTCTCCATGGCTGGACCCCCAAATAATATTCCTTTACGTGCTAAGGGGTATCTAGAGAGTGGGATAGGTTTAATAACTACCCTAACCCTAACGCGTACCCTAACCCTAACCCCTACCCTAAACCTAACACGTACTCTAATCCTAACCCATACCCTAAAATGAGCCCTAACCCTATCCCTAACCCTAACCCATACCCTACACTGTACATGGACCCCTCCCCGAACCCGTACCCTAAGCCGTACCCTATCCCTAACCCTAAGCCTAACCCTAACCCTAGGCTACCCTTGACTGCTTCTGCCTCCAATAGATTTCCTAAGCAGTAGTGTTTTAAGGAACAGCTTAAAAAGAGAATCCTAATGTGATTTCTTTATAATGGGTGTGTTCCTTATCTTATCCTAGTGTCTAAACTCTTCTCCATGGCTGGACCCCCAAATAATATTCCTTTACGTGCTAAGGGGTATCTAGAGAGTGGGATAGGTTTAATAACAACCCTAACCCTAACGCGTATCCTAACCCTAACCCCTACCCTAACCCTAACATGTACCCTAATCCTAACCCGTACCCTAAACCGAGCCCTAACCCTAACACTAACCCTAACCCTAACCCATACCCTACACCGTACACGGACCCCTCACCGAACCCGTACCCTAAGCCGTACCCTAACCCTAACCCTAAGCCTAACCCTAACCCTAGGCTACCCTTGACTGTTTCTGCCTCCAATAGTTTTCCTAAGCACTAGTGTTTTAAGGAACAGCTTAAAAAGAGAATCCTAATGTGATTTCTTTATAATGGGTGTGTTGCTTATCTTATCCTAGTGTCTAAACTCTTCTCCATGGCTGGACCTCCAAATAATATTCCTTTACGTGCTAAGGGGTATCTAGAGAGTGGGATAGGTTTAATAACTACCCTAACCCTAACACGTACCCTAACCCTAACCCCTACCCTAACCCTAACACGTACCCTAATCCTAACCCGTACCCTAAAACGAGCCCTAACCCTAACACTAACCCTAACCCTAACCCATACCCTACACCGTACACGGACCCCTCACCGAACCAGTACCCTAAGCCGTACCCTAACCCTAACCCTAAGCCTAACCCTAACCCTGGGCTACCTTTGACTGCTTCTGCCTCCAATAGATTTCCTAAGCACTAGTGTTTTAAGGAACAGCTTAAAAAGAGAATCCTAATGTGATTTCTTTATAATGGGAGTGTTCCTTATCTAATCCTAGTGTGTAAACTCTTCTCCATGGCTGGACCCCCAAATAATATTCCTTTACGTGCTAAGGGTTATCTAGAGAATGGGATAGGTTTAATAACAACCCTAACCCTAACGCGTATCCTAACCCTAACCCCTACCCTAACCCTAACATGTACCCTAATCCTAACCCGTACCCTAAACCGAGCCCTAACCCTAACACTAACCCTAACCCTAACCCATACCCTACACCGTACACGGACCCCTCACCGAACCTGTACCCTAAGCCGTACCCTAACCCTAACCCTAAGCCTAACCCTAACCCTAGGCTACCTTTGACTGCTTCTGCCTCCAATAGATTTCCTAAGCACTAGTGTTTTAAGGAACAGCTTAAAAAGAGAATCCTAATGTGATTTCTTTATAATGGGAGTGTTCCTTATCTAATCCTAGTGTGTAAACTCTTCTCCATGGCTGGACCCCCAAATAATATTCCTTTACGTGCTAAGGGTTATCTAGAGAATGGGATAGGTTTAATAACAACCCTAACCCTAACGCGTATCCTAACCCTAACCCCTACCCTAACCCTAACATGTACCCTAATCCTAACCCGTACCCTAAACCGAGCCCTAACCCTAACACTAACCCTAACCCTAACCCATACCCTACACCGTACACGGACCCCTCACCGAACCTGTACCCTAAGCCGTACCCTAACCCTAACCCTAAGCCTAACCCTAACCCTAGGCTACCTTTGACTGCTTCTGCCTCCAATAGATTTCCTAAGCACTAGTGTTTTAAGGAACAGCTTAAAAAGAGAATCCTAATGTGATTTCTTTATAATGGGTGTGTTCCTTATCTTATCCTAGTGTCTAAATTCTTCTCCATGGCTGGACCCCAAATAATATTCCTTTACGTGCTAAGGGGTATCTAGAGAGTGGGATAGGTTTAATAACTACCCTAACCCTAACGCGTACCCTAACCCTAACCCCTACCCTAAACCTAACACGTACTCTAATCCTAACCCGTACCCTAAAATGAGCCCTAACCCTAACACTAACCCTAACCCTAACCCTAACCCATACCCTACACCGTACACGGACCCCTCCCCGAACCCGTACCCTAAGCCGTACCCTAACCCTAACCCTAAGCCTAACCCTAACCCTAGGCTACCCTTGACTGCTTCTGCCTCCAATAGATTTCCTAAGCACTAGTGTTTTAAGGAACAGCTTAAAAAGAGAATCCTAATGTGATTTCTGTATAATGGGTGTGTTCCTTATCTTATCCTAGTGTCTAAACTCTTCTCCATGGCTGGACCCCCAAATAATATTCCTTTACGTGCTAAGGGGTATCTAGAGAGTGGGATAGGTTTAATAACTACCCTAACCCTAACCCCTACCCTAACCCTAACCCCTACCCTAACCCTAACACGTACCCTAATCCTAACCCATACCCTAAACCGAGCCCTAACCCTAACACTAACCCTAACCCTAACCCTAACCCATACCCTACACCGTACACGGACCCCTCCCCGAACCCGTACCCTAAGCCGTACCCTAACCCTAACCCTAAGCCTAACCCTAACCCTAGGCTACCCTTGACTGCTTCTGCCTCCAATAGATTTCCTAAGCACTAGTGTTTTAAGGAACAGCTTAAAAAGAGAATCCTAATGTGATTTCTTTATAATGGGTGTGTTCCTTATCTTATCCTAGTGTCTAAATTCTTCTCCATGGCTGGACCCCAAATAATATTCCTTTACGTGCTAAGGGGTATCTAGAGAGTGGGATAGGTTTAATAACTACCCTAACCCTAACGCGTACCCTAACCCTAACCCCTACCCTAAACCTAACACGTACTCTAATCCTAACCCGTACCCTAAAATGAGCCCTAACCCTAACACTAACCCTAACCCTAACCCTAACCCATACCCTACACCGTACACGGACCCCTCCCCGAACCCATACCCTAAGCCGTACCCTAACCCTAACCCTAAGCCTAACCCTAACCCGAGGCTACCCTTGACTGCTTCTGCCTCCAATAGATTTCCTAAGCACTAGTGTTTTAAGGAACAGCTTAAAAAGAGAATCCTAATGTGATTTCTTTATAATGGGTGTGTTCCTTATCTTATCCTAGTGTGTAAACTCTTCTCCATGGCTGGACCCTCAAATAATATTCCTTTACGTGCTAAGGGTTATCTAGAGAACGGGATAGGTTTAATAACAACCCTAACCCTAACGCGTACCCTAACCCTAACCCCTACCCTAACCCTAACATGTACCCTAATCCTAAACCGTACCCTAAACCGAGCCCTAACCCTAACACTAACCCTAACCCTAACCCTAACCCATACCCTACACCGTACACGGACTCCTCCCCGAACCCGTACCCTAAGCCGTACCCTAACCCTAACCCTAAGCCTAACCCTAACCCTAGGCTACCCTTGACAGCTTCTGCTTCCAATAGATTTCCTAAGCACTAGTGTTTTAAGGAACAGCTTAAAAAGAGAATCCTAATGTGATTTCTTTATAATGGGTGTGTTCCTTATCTTATCCTAGTGTCTAAATTTTTCTCCATGGCTGGACCCCCAAATAATATTCCTTTACGTGCTAAGGGGTATCTAGAGAGTGGGATAGGTTTAATAACTACCCTAACCCTAACGCGTACCCTAACCCTAACCCCTACCCTAAACCTAACACGTACTCTAATCCTAACCCATACCCTAAAATGAGCCCTAACCCTAACCCTAACCCTAACCCATACCCTACACTGTACATGGACCCCTCCCCGAACCCGTACCCTAAGCCGTACCCTATCCCTAACCCTAAGCCTAACCCTAACCCTAGGCTACCCTTGACTGCTTCTGCCTCCAATAGATTTCCTATGCAGTAGTGTTTTAAGGAACAGCTTAAAAAGAGAATCCTAATGTGATTTCTTTATAATGGGTGTGTTCCTTATCTTATCCTAGTGTCTAAACTCTTCTCCATGGCTGGACCCCCAAATAATATTCCTTTACGTGCTAAGGGGTATCTAGAGAGTGGGATAGGTTTAATAACTACCCTAACCCTAACGCGTACCCTAACCCTAACCCCTACCCTAAACCTAACACGTACCCTAATCCTAACCCGTACCCTAAAATGAGCCCTAACCCTAACACTAACCCTAACCCTAACCCTAACCCATACCCTACACCGTACACGGACCCCTCCCCGAACCCGTACCCTAAGCCGTACCCTAACCCTAACCCTAAGCCTAACCCTAACCCTAGGCTACCCTTGACTGCTTCTGCCTCCAATAGATTTCCTAAGCACTAGTGTTTTAAGGAACAGCTTAAAAAGAGAATCCTAATGTGATTTCTGTATAATGGGTGTGTTCCTTATCTTATCCTAGTGTCTAAACTCTTCTCCATGGCTGGACCCCCAAATAATATTCCTTTACGTGCTAAGGGGTATCTAGAGAGTGGGATAGGTTTAATAACTACCCTAACCCTAACCCCTACCCTAACCCTAACCCCTACCCTAACCCTAACACGTACCCTAATCCTAACCCGTACCCTAAACCGAGCCCTAACCCTAACACTAACCCTAACCCTAACCCTAACCCATACCCTACACCGTACACGGACCCCTCCCCGAACCCGTACCCTAAGCCGTACCCTAACCCTAACCCTAAGCCTAACCCTAACCCTAGGCTACCCTTGACTGCTTCTGCCTCCAATAGATTTCCTAAGCACTAGTGTTTTAAGGAACAGCTTAAAAAGAGAATCCTAATGTGATTTCTTTATAATGGGTGTGTTCCTTATCTTATCCTAGTGTCTAAATTCTTCTCCATGGCTGGACCCCAAATAATATTCCTTTACGTGCTAAGGGGTATCTAGAGAGTGGGATAGGTTTAATAACTACCCTAACCCTAACGCGTACCCTAACCCTAACCCCTACCCTAAACCTAACACGTACTCTAATCCTAACCCGTACCCTAAAATGAGCCCTAACCCTAACACTAACCCTAACCCTAACCCTAACCCATACCCTACACCGTACACGGACCCCTCCCCGAACCCGTACCCTAAGCCGTACCCTAACCCTAACCCTAAGCCTAACCCTAACCCTAGGCTACCCTTGACTGCTTCTGCCTCCAATAGATTTCCTAAGCACTAGTGTTTTAAGGAACAGCTTAAAAAGAGAATCCTAATGTGATTTCTTTATAATGGGTGTGTTCCTTATCTTATCCTAGTGTGTAAACTCTTCTCCATGGCTGGACCCCCAAATAATATTCCTTTACGTGCTAAGGGGTATCTAGAGAGTGGGATAGGTTTAATAACTACCCTAACCCTAACGCGTACCCTAACCCTAACCCCTACCCTAAACCTAACACGTACTCTAATCCTAACCCATACCCTAAAATGAGCCCTAACCCTAACCCTAACCCTAACCCATACCCTACACTGTACATGGACCCCTCCCCGAACCCGTACCCTAAGCCGTACCCTATCCCTAACCCTAAGCCTAACCCTAACCCTAGGCTACCCTTGACTGCTTCTGCCTCCAATAGATTTCCTAAGCAGTAGTGTTTTAAGGAACAGCTTAAAAAGAGAATCCTAATGTGATTTCTTTATAATGGGTGTGTTCCTTATCTTATCCTAGTGTCTAAACTCTTCTCCATGGCTGGACCCCCAAATAATATTCCTTTACGTGCTAAGGGGTATCTAGAGAGTGGGATAGGTTTAATAACTACCCTAACCCTAAGCCCTACCCTAACCCTAACCCCTACCCTAACCCTAACACGTACCCTAATCCTAACCCGTACCCTAAACCGAGCCCTAACCCTAACACTAACCCTAACCCTAACCCTAACCCATACCCTACACCGTACACGGACCCCTCCCCGAACCCATACCCTAAGCCGTACCCTAACCCTAACCCTAAGCCTAACCCTAACCCTAGGCTACCCTTGACTGCTTCTGCCTCCAATAGATTTCCTAAGCACTAGTGTTTTAAGGAACAGCTTAAAAAGAGAATCCTAATGTGATTTCTGTATAATGGGTGTGTTCCTTATCTTATCCTAGTGTCTAAACTCTTCTCCATGGCTGGACCCCCAAATAATATTCCTTTACGTGCTAACGGGTATCTAGAGAGTGGGATAGGTTTAATAACTACCCTAACCCTAACCCCTACCCTAACCCTAACCCCTACCCTAACCCTAACACGTACCCTAATCCTAACCCGTACCCTAAACCGAGCCCTAACCCTAACACTAACCCTAACCCTAACCCTAACCCATACCCTACACCGTACACGGACCCCTCCCCGAACCCGTACCCTAAGCCGTACCCTAACCCTAACCCTAAGCCTAACCCTAACCCTAGGCTACCCTTGACTGCTTCTGCCTCCAATAGATTTCCTAAGCACTAGTGTTTTAAGGAACAGCTTAAAAAGAGAATCCTAATGTGATTTCTTTATAATGGGTGTGTTCCTTATCTTATCCTAGTGTCTAAATTCTTCTCCATGGCTGGACCCCAAATAATATTCCTTTACGTGCTAAGGGGTATCTAGAGAGTGGGATAGGTTTAATAACTACCCTAACCCTAACGCGTACCCTAACCCTAACCCCTACCCTAAACCTAACACGTACTCTAATCCTAACCCGTACCCTAAAATGAGCCCTAACCCTAACACTAACCCTAACCCTAACCCTAACCCATACCCTACACCGTACACGGACCCCTCCCCGAACCCGTACCCTAAGCCGTACCCTAACCCTAACCCTAAGCCTAACCCTAACCCTAGGCTACCCTTGACTGCTTCTGCCTCCAATAGATTTCCTAAGCACTAGTGTTTTAAGGAACAGCTTAAAAAGAGAATCCTAATGTGATTTCTTTATAATGGGTGTGTTCCTTATCTTATCCTAGTGTCTAAATTTTTCTCCATGGCTGGACCCCCAAATAATATTCCTTTACGTGCTAAGGGGTATCTAGAGAGTGGGATAGGTTTAATAACTACCCTAACCCTAACGCGTACCCTAACCCTAACCCCTACCCTAAACCTAACACGTACTCTAATCCTAACCCATACCCTAAAATGAGCCCTAACCCTAACCCTAACCCTAACCCATACCCTACACTGTACATGGACCCCTCCCCGAACCCGTACCCTAAGCCGTACCCTATCCCTAACCCTAAGCCTAACCCTAACCCTAGGCTACCCTTGACTGCTTCTGCCTCCAATAGATTTCCTAAGCAGTAGTGTTTTAAGGAACAGCTTAAAAAGAGAATCCTAATGTGATTTCTTTATAATGGGTGTGTTCCTTATCTTATCCTAGTGTCTAAACTCTTCTCCATGGCTGGACCCCCAAATAATATTCCTTTACGTGCTAAGGGGTATCTAGAGAGTGGGATAGGTTTAATAACTACCCTAACCCTAACCCCTACCCTAACCCTAACCCCTACCCTAACCCTAACACTTACCCTAATCCTAACCCGTACCCTAAACCGAGCCCTAACCCTAACACTAACCCTAACCCTAACCCTAACCCATACCCTACACCGTACACGGACCCCTCCCCGAACCCGTACCCTAAGCCGTACCCTAACCCTAACCCTAAGCCTAACCCTAACCCTAGGCTACCCTTGACTGCTTCTGCCTCCAATAGATTTCCTAAGCACTAGTGTTTTAAGGAACAGCTTAAAAAGAGAATCCTAATGTGATTTCTTTATAATGGGAGTGTTCCTTATCTAATCCTAGTGTGTAAACTCTTCTCCATGGCTGGACCCCCAAATAATATTCCTTTACGTGCTAAGGGTTATCTAGAGAATGGGATAGGTTTAATAACAACCCTAACCCTAACGCGTATCCTAACCCTAACCCCTACCCTAACCCTAACATGTACCCTAATCCTAACCCGTACCCTAAACCGAGCCCTAACCCTAACACTAACCCTAACCCTAACCCATACCCTACACCGTACACGGACCCCTCACCGAACCCGTACCCTAAGCCGTACCCTAACCCTAACCCTAAGCCTAACCCTAACCCTAGGCTACCCTTGACTGTTTCTGCCTCCAATAGTTTTCCTAAGCACTAGTGTTTTAAGGAACAGCTTAAAAAGAGAATCCTAATGTGATTTCTTTATAATGGGTGTGTTGCTTATCTTATCCTAGTGTCTAAACTCTTCTCCATGGCTGGACCTCCAAATAATATTCCTTTACGTGCTAAGGGGTATCTAGAGAGTGGGATAGGTTTAATAACTACCCTAACCCTAACACGTACCCTAACCCTAACCCCTACCCTAACCCTAACACGTACCCTAATCCTAACCCGTACCATAAAACGAGCCCTAACCCTAACACTAACCCTAACCCTAACCCATACCCTACACCGTACACGGACCCCTCACCGAACCAGTACCCTAAGCCGTACCCTAACCCTAACCCTAAGCCTAACCCTAACCCTGGGCTACCTTTGACTGCTTCTGCCTCCAATAGATTTCCTAAGCACTAGTGTTTTAAGGAACAGCTTAAAAAGAGAATCCTAATGTGATTTCTTTATAATGGGAGTGTTCCTTATCTAATCCTAGTGTGTAAACTCTTCTCCATGGCTGGACCCCCAAATAATATTCCTTTACGTGCTAAGGGTTATCTAGAGAATGGGATAGGTTTAATAACAACCCTAACCCTAACGCGTATCCTAACCCTAACCCCTACCCTAACCCTAACATGTACCCTAATCCTAACCCGTACCCTAAACCGAGCCCTAACCCTAACACTAACCCTAACCCTAACCCATACCCTACACCGTACACGGACCCCTCACCGAACCTGTACCCTAAGCCGTACCCTAACCCTAACCCTAAGCCTAACCCTAACCCTAGGCTACCTTTGACTGCTTCTGCCTCCAATAGATTTCCTAAGCACTAGTGTTTTAAGGAACAGCTTAAAAAGAGAATCCTAATGTGATTTCTTTATAATGGGAGTGTTCCTTATCTAATCCTAGTGTGTAAACTCTTCTCCATGGCTGGACCCCCAAATAATATTCCTTTACGTGCTAAGGGTTATCTAGAGAATGGGATAGGTTTAATAACAACCCTAACCCTAACGCGTATCCTAACCCTAACCCCTACCCTAACCCTAACATGTACCCTAATCCTAACCCGTACCCTAAACCGAGCCCTAACCCTAACACTAACCCTAACCCTAACCCATACCCTACACCGTACACGGACCCCTCACCGAACCTGTACCCTAAGCCGTACCCTAACCCTAACCCTAAGCCTAACCCTAACCCTAGGCTACCTTTGACTGCTTCTGCCTCCAATAGATTTCCTAAGCACTAGTGTTTTAAGGAACAGCTTAAAAAGAGAATCCTAATGTGATTTCTTTATAATGGGTGTGTTCCTTATCTTATCCTAGTGTCTAAATTCTTCTCCATGGCTGGACCCCAAATAATATTCCTTTACGTGCTAAGGGGTATCTAGAGAGTGGGATAGGTTTAATAACTACCCTAACCCTAACGCGTACCCTAACCCTAACCCCTACCCTAAACCTAACACGTACTCTAATCCTAACCCGTACCCTAAAATGAGCCCTAACCCTAACACTAACCCTAACCCTAACCCTAACCCATACCCTACACCGTACACGGACCCCTCCCCGAACCCGTACCCTAAGCCGTACCCTAACCCTAACCCTAAGCCTAACCCTAACCCTAGGCTACCCTTGACTGCTTCTGCCTCCAATAGATTTCCTAAGCACTAGTGTTTTAAGGAACAGCTTAAAAAGAGAATCCTAATGTGATTTCTGTATAATGGGTGTGTTCCTTATCTTATCCTAGTGTCTAAACTCTTCTCCATGGCTGGACCCCCAAATAATATTCCTTTACGTGCTAAGGGGTATCTAGAGAGTGGGATAGGTTTAATAACTACCCTAACCCTAACCCCTACCCTAACCCTAACCCCTACCCTAACCCTAACACGTACCCTAATCCTAACCCATACCCTAAACCGAGCCCTAACCCTAACACTAACCCTAACCCTAACCCTAACCCATACCCTACACCGTACACGGACCCCTCCCCGAACCCGTACCCTAAGCCGTACCCTAACCCTAACCCTAAGCCTAACCCTAACCCTAGGCTACCCTTGACTGCTTCTGCCTCCAATAGATTTCCTAAGCACTAGTGTTTTAAGGAACAGCTTAAAAAGAGAATCCTAATGTGATTTCTTTATAATGGGTGTGTTCCTTATCTTATCCTAGTGTCTAAATTCTTCTCCATGGCTGGACCCCAAATAATATTCCTTTACGTGCTAAGGGGTATCTAGAGAGTGGGATAGGTTTAATAACTACCCTAACCCTAACGCGTACCCTAACCCTAACCCCTACCCTAAACGTAACACGTACTCTAATCCTAACCCGTACCCTAAAATGAGCCCTAACCCTAACACTAACCCTAACCCTAACCCTAACCCATACCCTACACCGTACACGGACCCCTCCCCGAACCCGTACCCTAAGCCGTACCCTAACCCTAACCCTAAGCCTAACCCTAACCCGAGGCTACCCTTGACTGCTTCTGCCTCCAATAGATTTCCTAAGCACTAGTGTTTTAAGGAACAGCTTAAAAAGAGAATCCTAATGTGATTTCTTTATAATGGGTGTGTTCCTTATCTTATCCTAGTGTGTAAACTCTTCTCCATGGCTGGACCCTCAAATAATATTCCTTTACGTGCTAAGGGTTATCTAGAGAACGGGATAGGTTTAATAACAACCCTAACCCTAACGCGTACCCTAACCCTAACCCCTACCCTAACCCTAACATGTACCCTAATCCTAAACCGTACCCTAAACCGAGCCCTAACCCTAACACTAACCCTAACCCTAACCCTAACCCATACCCTACACCGTACACGGACTCCTCCCCGAACCCGTACCCTAAGCCGTACCCTAACCCTAACCCTAAGCCTAACCCTAACCCTAGGCTACCCTTGACAGCTTCTGCTTCCAATAGATTTCCTAAGCACTAGTGTTTTAAGGAACAGCTTAAAAAGAGAATCCTAATGTGATTTCTTTATAATGGGTGTGTTCCTTATCTTATCCTAGTGTCTAAATTTTTCTCCATGGCTGGACCCCCAAATAATATTCCTTTACGTGCTAAGGGGTATCTAGAGAGTGGGATAGGTTTAATAACTACCCTAACCCTAACGCGTACCCTAACCCTAACCCCTACCCTAAACCTAACACGTACTCTAATCCTAACCCATACCCTAAAATGAGCCCTAACCCTAACCCTAACCCTAACCCATACCCTACACTGTACATGGACCCCTCCCCGAACCCGTACCCTAAGCCGTACCCTATCCCTAACCCTAAGCCTAACCCTAACCCTAGGCTACCCTTTACTGCTTCTGCCTCCAATAGATTTCCTATGCAGTAGTGTTTTAAGGAACATCTTAAAAAGAGAATCCTAATGTGATTTCTTTATAATGGGTGTGTTCCTTATCTTATCCTAGTGTCTAAACTCTTCTCCATGGCTGGACCCCCAAATAATATTCCTTTACGTGCTAAGGGGTATCTAGAGAGTGGGATAGGTTTAATAACTACCCTAACCCTAACGCGTACCCTAACCCTAACCCCTACCCTAAACCTAACACGTACCCTAATCCTAACCCGTACCCTAAAATGAGCCCTAACCCTAACACTAACCCTAACCCTAACCCTAACCCATACCCTACACCGTACACGGACCCCTCCCCGAACCCGTACCCTAAGCCGTACCCTAACCCTAACCCTAAGCCTAACCCTAACCCTAGGCTACCCTTGACTGCTTCTGCCTCCAATAGATTTCCTAAGCACTAGTGTTTTAAGGAACAGCTTAAAAAGAGAATCCTAATGTGATTTCTGTATAATGGGTGTGTTCCTTATCTTATCCTAGTGTCTAAACTCTTCTCCATGGCTGGACCCCCAAATAATATTCCTTTACGTGCTAAGGGGTATCTAGAGAGTGGGATAGGTTTAATAACTACCCTAACCCTAACCCCTACCCTAACCCTAACCCCTACCCTAACCCTAACACGTACCCTAATCCTAACCCGTACCCTAAACCGAGCCCTAACCCTAACACTAACCCTAACCCTAACCCTAACCCATACCCTACACCGTACACGGACCCCTCCCCGAACCCGTACCCTAAGCCGTACCCTAACCCTAACCCTAAGCCTAACCCTAACCCTAGGCTACCCTTGACTGCTTCTGCCTCCAATAGATTTCCTAAGCACTAGTGTTTTAAGGAACAGCTTAAAAAGAGAATCCTAATGTGATTTCTTTATAATGGGTGTGTTCCTTATCTTATCCTAGTGTCTAAATTCTTCTCCATGGCTGGACCCCAAATAATATTCCTTTACGTGCTAAGGGGTATCTAGAGAGTGGGATAGGTTTAATAACTACCCTAACCCTAACGCGTACCCTAACCCTAACCCCTACCCTAAACCTAACACATACTCTAATCCTAACCCGTACCCTAAAATGAGCCCTAACCCTAACACTAACCCTAACCCTAACCCTAACCCATACCCTACACCGTACACGGACCCCTCCCCGAACCCGTACCCTAAGCCGTACCCTAACCCTAACCCTAAGCCTAACCCTAACCCTAGGCTACCCTTGACTGCTTCTGCCTCCAATAGATTTCCTAAGCACTAGTGTTTTAAGGAACAGCTTAAAAAGAGAATCCTAATGTGATTTCTTTATAATGGGTGTGTTCCTTATCTTATCCTAGTGTGTAAACTCTTCTCCATGGCTGGACCCTCAAATAATATTCCTTTACGTGCTAAGGGTTATCTAGAGAACGGGATAGGTTTAATAACAACCCTAACCCTAACGCGTACCCTAACCCTAACCCCTACCCTAACCCTAACATGTACCCTAATCCTAAACCGTACCCTAAACCGAGCCCTAACCCTAACACTAACCCTAACCCTAACCCTAACCCATACCCTACACCGTACACGGACTCCTCCCCGAACCCGTACCCTAAGCCGTACCCTAACCCTAACCCTAAGCCTAACCCTAACCCTAGGCTCCCCTTGACAGCTTCTGCTTCCAATAGATTTCCTAAGCACTAGTGTTTTAAGGAACAGCTTAAAAAGAGAATCCTAATGTGATTTCTTTATAATGGGTGTGTTCCTTATCTTATCCTAGTGTCTAAATTTTTCTCCATGGCTGGACCCCCAAATAATATTCCTTTACGTGCTAAGGGGTATCTAGAGAGTGGGATAGGTTTAATAACTACCCTAACCCTAACGCGTACCCTAACCCTAACCCCTACCCTAAACCTAACACGTACTCTAATCCTAACCCATACCCTAAAATGAGCCCTAACCCTAACCCTAACCCTAACCCATACCCTACACTGTACATGGACCCCTCCCCGAACCCGTACCCTAAGCCGTACCCTATCCCTAACCCTAAGCCTAACCCTAACCCTAGGCTACCCTTGACTGCTTCTGCCTCCAATAGATTTCCTAAGCAGTAGTGTTTTAAGGAACAGCTTAAAAAGAGAATCCTAATATGATTTCTTTATAATGGGTGTGTTCCTTATCTTATCCTAGTGTCTAAACTCTTCTCCATGGCTGGACCCCCAAATAATATTCCTTTACGTGCTAAGGGGTATCTAGAGAGTGGGATAGGTTTAATAACTACCCTAACCCTAAGCCCTACCCTAACCCTAACCCCTACCCTAACCCTAACACGTACCCTAATCCTAACCCGTACCCTAAACCGAGCCCTAACCCTAACACTAACCCTAACCCTAACCCTAACCCATACCCTACACCGTACACGGACCCCTCCCCGAACCCGTACCCTAAGCCGTACCCTAACCCTAACCCTAAGCCTAACCCTAACCCTAGGCTACCCTTGACTGCTTCTGCCTCCAATAGATTTCCTAAGCACTAGTGTTTTAAGGAACAGCTTAAAAAGAGAATCCTAATGTGATTTCTTTATAATGGGTGTGTTCCTTATCTTATCCTAGTGTCTAAATTTTTCTCCATGGCTGGACCCCCAAATAATATTCCTTTACGTGCTAAGGGGTATCTAGAGAGTGGGATAGGTTTAATAACTACCCTAACCCTAACGCGTACCCTAACCCTAACCCCTACCCTAAACCTAACACGTACTCTAATCCTAACCCATACCCTAAAATGAGCCCTAACCCTAACCCTAACCCTAACCCATACCCTACACTGTACATGGACCCTTCCCCGAACCCGTACCCTAAGCCGTACCCTATCCCTAACCCTAAGCCTAACCCTAACCCTAGGCTACCCTTGACTGCTTCTGCCTCCAATAGATTTCCTAAGCAGTAGTGTTTTAAGGAACAGCTTAAAAAGAGAATCCTAATGTGATTTCTTTATAATGGGTGTGTTCCTTATCTTATCCTAGTGTCTAAACTCTTCTCCATGGCTGGACCCCCAAATAATATTCCTTTACGTGCTAAGGGGTATCTAGAGAGTGGGATAGGTTTAATAACTACCCTAACCCTAACGCGTACCCTAACCCTAACCCCTACCCTAAAGGTAACACGTACTCTAATCCTAACCCGTACCCTAAAATGAGCCCTAACCCTAACACTAACCCTAACCCTAACCCTAACCCATACCCTACACCGTACACGGACCCCTCCCCGAACCCGTACCCTAAGCCGTACCCTAACCCTAACCCTAAGCCTAACCCTAACCCTAGGCTACCCTTGACTGCTTCTGCCTCCAATAGATTTCCTAAGCACTAGTGTTTTAAGGAACAGCTTAAAAAGAGAATCCTAATGTGATTTCTGTATAATGGGTGTGTTCCTTATCTTATCCTAGTGTCTAAACTCTTCTCCATGGCTGGACCCCCAAATAATATTCCTTTACGTGCTAAGGGGTATCTAGAGAGTGGGATAGGTTTAATAACTACCCTAACCCTAACCCCTACCCTAACCCTAACCCCTACCCTAACCCTAACACGTACCCTAATCCTAACCCGTACCCTAAACCGAGCCCTAACCCTAACACTAACCCTAACCCTAACCCTAACCCATACCCTACACCGTACACGGACCCCTCCCCGAACCCGTACCCAAAGCCGTACCCTAACCCTAACCCTAAGCCTAACCCTAACCCTAGGCTACCCTTGACTGCTTCTGCCTCCAATAGATTTCCTAAGCAGTAGTGTTTTAAGGAACAGCTTAAAAAGCGAATCCTAATGTGATTTCTTTATAATGGGTGTGTTCCTTATCTTATCCTAGTGTCTAAATTCTTCTCCATGGCTGGACCCCAAATAATATTCCTTTACGTGCTAAGGGGTATCTAGAGAGTGGGATAGGTTTAATCACTACCCTAACCCTAACGCGTACCCTAACCCTAACCCCTACCCTAAACCTAACACGTACTCTAATCCTAACCCGTACCCTAAAATGAGCCCTAACCCTAACAGTAACCCTAACCCTAACCCTAACCCATACCCTACACCATACACGGACCCCTCCCCGAACCCGTACCCTAAGCTGTACCTTAACCCTAACCCTAAGCCTAACCCTAACCCTAGGCTACCCTTGACTGCTTCTGCCTCCAATAGATTTCCTAAGCACTAGTGTTTTAAGGAACAGCTTAAAAAGAGAATCCTAATGTGATTTCTTTATAATGGGTGTGTTATTATCTTATCCTAGTGTGTAAACTCTTCTCCATGGCTGGACCCTCAAATAATATTCCTTTACGTGCTAAGGGTTATCTAGAGAATGGGATAGGTTTAATAACAACCCTAACCCTAACGCGTACCCTAACCCTAACCCCTATCCTAACCCTAACATGTACCCTAATCCTAAACCGTACCCTAAACCGAGCCCTAACCCTAACACTAACCCTAACCCTAACCCTAACCCATACCCTACACCGTACACGGACTCCTCCCCGAACCCGTACCCTAAGCCGTACCCTAACCCTAACCCTAAGCCTAACCCTAACCCTAGGCTACCCTTGACAGCTTCTGCTTCCAATAGATTTCCTAAGCACTAGTGTTTTAAGGAACAGCTTAAAAAGAGAATCCTAATGTGATTTCTTTATAATGGGTGTGTTCCTTATCTTATCCTAGTGTCTAAATTTTTCTCCATGGCTGGACCCCCAAATAATATTCCTTTACGTGCTAAGGGGTATCTAGAGAGTGGGATAGGTTTAATAACTACCCTAACCCTAACGCGTACCCTAACCCTAACCCCTACTCTAAACCTAACACGTACTCTAATCCTAACCCATACCCTAAAATGAGCCCTAACCCTAACCCTAACCCTAACCCATACCCTACACTGTACATGGACCCCTCCCCGAACCCGTACCCTAAGCCGTACCCTATCCCTAACCCTAAGCCTAACCCTAACCCTAGGCTACCCTTGACTGCTTCTGCCTCCAATAGATTTCCTAAGCAGTAGTGTTTTAAGGAACAGCTTAAAAAGAGAATCCTAATGTGATTTCTTTATAATGGGTGTGTTCCTTATCTTATCCTAGTGTCTAAACTCTTCTCCATGGCTGGACCCCCAAATAATATTCCTTTACGTGCTAAGGGGTATCTAGAGAGTGGGATAGGTTTAATAACTACCCTAACCCTAACCCCTACCCTAACCGTAACCCCTACCCTAACCCTAACACGTACCCTATTCCTAACCCGTACCCTAAACCGAGCCCTAACCCTAACACTAACCCTAACCCTAACCCTAACCCATACCCTACACCGTACACGGACCCCTCCCCGAACCCGTACCCTAAGCCGTACCCTAACCCTAACCCTAAGCCTAACCCTAACCCTAGGCTACCCTTGACTGCTTCTGCCTCCAATAGATTTCCTAAGCACTAGTGTTTTAAGGAACAGCTTAAAAAGAGAATCCTAATGTGATTTCTGTATAATGGGTGTGTTCCTTATCTTATCCTAGTGTCTAAACTCTTCTCCATGGCTGGACCCCCAAATAATATTCCTTTACGTGCTAACGGGTATCTAGAGAGTGGGATAGGTTTAATAACTACCCTAACCCTAACCCCTACCCTAACCCTAACCCCTACCCTAACCCTAACACGTACCCTAATCCTAACCCGTACCCTAAACCGAGCCCTAACCCTAACACTAACCCTAACCCTAACCCTAACCCATACCCTACACCGTACACGGACCCCTCCCCGAACCCGTACCCTAAGCCGTACCCTAACCCTAACCCTAAGCCTAACCCTAACCCTAGGCTACCCTTGACTGCTTCTGCCTCCAATAGATTTCCTAAGCACTAGTGTTTTAAGGAACAGCTTAAAAAGAGAATCCTAATGTGATTTCTTTATAATGGGTGTGTTCCTTATCTTATCCTAGTGTCTAAATTCTTCTCCATGGCTGGACCCCAAATAATATTCCTTTACGTGCTAAGGGGTATCTAGAGAGTGGGATAGGTTTAATAACTACCCTAACCCTAACGTGTACCCTAACCCTAACCCCTACCCTAAACCTAACACGTACTCTAATCCTAACCCGTACCCTAAAATGAGCCCTAACCCTAACACTAACCCTAACCCTAACCCTAACCCATACCCTACACCGTACACGGACCCCTCCCCGAACCCGTACCCTAAGCCGTACCCTAACCCTAACCCTAAGCCTAACCCTAACCCTAGGCTACCCTTGACTGCTTCTGCCTCCAATAGATTTCCTAAGCACTAGTGTTTTAAGGAACAGCTTAAAAAGAGAATCCTAATGTGATTTCTTTATAATGGGTGTGTTCCTTATCTTATCCTAGTGTGTAAACTCTTCTCCATGGCTGGACCCTCAAATAATATTCCTTTACGTGCTAAGGGTTATCTAGAGAATGGGATAGGTTTAATAACAACCCTAACCCTAACGCGTACCCTAACCCTAACCCCTACCCTAACCCTAACATGTACCCTAATCCTAAACCGTACCCTAAACCGAGCCCTAACCCTAACACTAACCCTAACCCTAACCCTAACCCATACCCTACACCGTACACGGACTCCTCCCCGAACCCGTACCCTAAGCCGTACCCTAACCCTAACCCTAAGCCTAACCCTAACCCTAGGCTACCCTTGACAGCTTCTGCTTCCAATAGATTTCCTAAGCACTAGTGTTTTAAGGAACAGCTTAAAAAGAGAATCCTAATGTGATTTCTTTATAATGGGTGTGTTCCTTATCTTATCCTAGTGTCTAAATTTTTCTCCATGGCTGGACCCCCAAATAATATTCCTTTACGTGCTAAGGGGTATCTAGAGAGTGGGATAGGTTTAATAACTACCCTAACCCTAACGCGTACCCTAACCCTAACCCCTACCCTAAACCTAACACGTACTCTAATCCTAACCCATACCCTAAAATGAGCCCTAACCCTAACCCTAACCCTAACCCATACCCTACACTGTACATGGACCCCTCCCCGAACCCGTACCCTAAGCCGTACCCTATCCCTAACCCTAAGCCTAACCCTAACCCTAGGCTACCCTTGACTGCTTCTGCCTCCAATAGATTTCCTAAGCAGTAGTGTTTTAAGGAACAGCTTAAAAAGAGAATCCTAATGTGATTTCTTTATAATGGGTGTGTTCCTTATCTTATCCTAGTGTCTAAACTCTTCTCCATGGCTGGACCCCCAAATAATATTCCTTTACGTGCTAAGGGGTATCTAGAGAGTGGGATAGGTTTAATAACTACCCTAACCCTAAGCCCTACCCTAACCCTAACCCCTACCCTAACCCTAACACTTACCCTAATCCTAACCCGTACCCTAAACCGAGCCCTAAACCTAACACTAACCCTAAGCCTAACCCTAACCCATACTCTACACCGTACACGGACCCCTCCCCGAACCCGTACCCTAAGCCGTACCCTAACCCTAACCCTAAGCCTAACCCTAACCCTAGGCTACCCTTGACTGCTTCTGCCTCCAATAGATTTCCTAAGCACTAGTGTTTTAAGGAACAGCTTAAAAAGAGAATCCTAATGTGATTTCTTTATAATGGGAGTGTTCCTTATCTAATCCTAGTGTGTAAACTCTTCTCCATGGCTGGACCCACAAATAATATTCATTTACGTGCTAACGGTTATCTAGAGAATGGGATAGGTTTAATAACAACCCTAACCCTAACGCGTATCCTAACCCTAACCCCTACCCTAACCCTAACATGTACCCTAATCCTAACCTGTACCCTAAACCGAGCCCTAACCCTAACACTAACCCTAACCCTAACCCATACCCTACACCGTACACGGACCCCTCCCCGAACCCGTACCCTAAGCCGTACCCTAACCCTAACCCTAAGCCTAACCCTAACCCTAGGCTACCTTTGACTGCTTCTGCCTCCAATAGATTTCCTAAGCACTAGTGTTTTAAGGAACAGCTTAAAAAGAGAATCCTAATGTGATTTCTTTATAATGGGTGTGTTCCTTATCTTATCCTAGTGTCTAAATTCTTCTCCATGGCTGGACCCCAAATAATATTCCTTTACGTGCTAAGGGGTATCTAGAGAGTGGGATAGGTTTAATAACTACCCTAACCCTAACGCGTACCCTAACCCTAACCCCTACCCTAAACCTAACACGTACTCTAATCCTAACCCGTACCCTAAAATGAGCCCTAACCCTAACACTAACCCTAACCCTAACCCTAACCCATACCCTACACCGTACACGGACCCCTCCCCGAACCCGTACCCTAAGCCGTACCCTAACCCTAACCCTAAGCCTAACCCTAACCCTAGGCTACCCTTGACTGCTTCTGCCTCCAATAGATTTCCTAAGCACTAGTGTTTTAAGGAACAGCTTAAAAAGAGAATCCTAATGTGATTTCTTTATAATGGGTGTGTTCCTTATCTTATCCTAGTGTCTAAATTCTTCTCCATGGCTGGACCCCAAATAATATTCCTTTACGTGCTAAGGGGTATCTAGAGAGTGGGATAGGTTTAATAACTACCCTAACCCTAACGCGTACCCTAACCCTAACCCCTACCCTAACCCTAACACTTACCCTAATCCTAACCCGTACCCTAAACCGAGCCCTAAACCTAACACTAACCCTAAGCCTAACCCTAACCCATACTCTACACCGTACACGGACCCCTCCCCGAACCCGTACCCTAAGCCGTACCCTAACCCTAACCCTAAGCCTAACCCTAACCCTAGGCTACCCTTGACTGCTTCTGCCTCCAATAGATTTCCTAAGCACTAGTGTTTTAAGGAACAGCTTAAAAAGAGAATCCTAATGTGATTTCTTTATAATGGGAGTGTTCCTTATCTAATCCTAGTGTGTAAACTCTTCTCCATGGCTGGACCCACAAATAATATTCCTTTACGTGCTAAGGGGTATCTAGAGAGTGGGATAGGTTTAATAACTACCCTAACCCTAACCCCTACCCTAACCCTAACCCCTACCCTAACCCTAACACGTACCCTAATCCTAACCCATACCCTAAACCGAGCCCTAACCCTAACACTAACCCTAACCCTAACCCTAACCCATACCCTACACCGTACACGGACCCCTCCCCGAACCCGTACCCTAAGCCGTACCCTAACCCTAACCCTAAGCCTAACCCTAACCCTAGGCTACCCTTGACTGCTTCTGCCTCCAATAGATTTCCTAAGCACTAGTGTTTTAAGGAACAGCTTAAAAAGAGAATCCTAATGTGATTTCTTTATAATGGGTGTGTTCCTTATCTTATCCTAGTGTCTAAATTCTTCTCCATGGCTGGACCCCAAATAATATTCCTTTACGTGCTAAGGGGTATCTAGAGAGTGGGATAGGTTTAATAACTACCCTAACCCTAACGCGTACCCTAACCCTAACCCCTACCCTAAACGTAACACGTACTCTAATCCTAACCCGTACCCTAAAATGAGCCCTAACCCTAACACTAACCCTAACCCTAACCCTAACCCATACCCTACACCGTACACGGACCCCTCCCCGAACCCGTACCCTAAGCCGTACCCTAACCCTAACCCTAAGCCTAACCCTAACCCGAGGCTACCCTTGACTGCTTCTGCCTCCAATAGATTTCCTAAGCACTAGTGTTTTAAGGAACAGCTTAAAAAGAGAATCCTAATGTGATTTCTTTATAATGGGTGTGTTCCTTATCTTATCCTAGTGTGTAAACTCTTCTCCATGGCTGGACCCTCAAATAATATTCCTTTACGTGCTAAGGGTTATCTAGAGAACGGGATAGGTTTAATAACAACCCTAACCCTAACGCGTACCCTAACCCTAACCCCTACCCTAACCCTAACATGTACCCTAATCCTAAACCGTACCCTAAACCGAGCCCTAACCCTAACACTAACCCTAACCCTAACCCTAACCCATACCCTACACCGTACACGGACTCCTCCCCGAACCCGTACCCTAAGCCGTACCCTAACCCTAACCCTAAGCCTAACCCTAACCCTAGGCTACCCTTGACAGCTTCTGCTTCCAATAGATTTCCTAAGCACTAGTGTTTTAAGGAACAGCTTAAAAAGAGAATCCTAATGTGATTTCTTTATAATGGGTGTGTTCCTTATCTTATCCTAGTGTCTAAATTTTTCTCCATGGCTGGACCCCCAAATAATATTCCTTTACGTGCTAAGGGGTATCTAGAGAGTGGGATAGGTTTAATAACTACCCTAACCCTAACGCGTACCCTAACCCTAACCCCTACCCTAAACCTAACACGTACTCTAATCCTAACCCATACCCTAAAATGAGCCCTAACCCTAACCCTAACCCTAACCCATACCCTACACTGTACATGGACCCCTCCCCGAACCCGTACCCTAAGCCGTACCCTATCCCTAACCCTAAGCCTAACCCTAACCCTAGGCTACCCTTTACTGCTTCTGCCTCCAATAGATTTCCTATGCAGTAGTGTTTTAAGGAACAGCTTAAAAAGAGAATCCTAATGTGATTTCTTTATAATGGGTGTGTTCCTTATCTTATCCTAGTGTCTAAACTCTTCTCCATGGCTGGACCCCCAAATAATATTCCTTTACGTGCTAAGGGGTATCTAGAGAGTGGGATAGGTTTAATAACTACCCTAACCCTAACGCGTACCCTAACCCTAACCCCTACCCTAAACCTAACACGTACCCTAATCCTAACCCGTACCCTAAAATGAGCCCTAACCCTAACACTAACCCTAACCCTAACCCTAACCCATACCCTACACCGTACACGGACCCCTCCCCGAACCCGTACCCTAAGCCGTACCCTAACCCTAACCCTAAGCCTAACCCTAACCCTAGGCTACCCTTGACTGCTTCTGCCTCCAATAGATTTCCTAAGCACTAGTGTTTTAAGGAACAGCTTAAAAAGAGAATCCTAATGTGATTTCTGTATAATGGGTGTGTTCCTTATCTTATCCTAGTGTCTAAACTCTTCTCCATGGCTGGACCCCCAAATAATATTCCTTTACGTGCTAAGGGGTATCTAGAGAGTGGGATAGGTTTAATAACTACCCTAACCCTAACCCCTACCCTAACCCTAACCCCTACCCTAACCCTAACACGTACCCTAATCCTAACCCGTACCCTAAACCGAGCCCTAACCCTAACACTAACCCTAACCCTAACCCTAACCCATACCCTACACCGTACACGGACCCCTCCCCGAACCCGTACCCTAAGCCGTACCCTAACCCTAACCCTAAGCCTAACCCTAACCCTAGGCTACCCTTGACTGCTTCTGCCTCCAATAGATTTCCTAAGCACTAGTGTTTTAAGGAACAGCTTAAAAAGAGAATCCTAATGTGATTTCTTTATAATGGGTGTGTTCCTTATCTTATCCTAGTGTCTAAATTCTTCTCCATGGCTGGACCCCAAATAATATTCCTTTACGTGCTAAGGGGTATCTAGAGAGTGGGATAGGTTTAATAACTACCCTAACCCTAACGCGTACCCTAACCCTAACCCCTACCCTAAACCTAACACATACTCTAATCCTAACCCGTACCCTAAAATGAGCCCTAACCCTAACACTAACCCTAACCCTAACCCTAACCCATACCCTACACCGTACACGGACCCCTCCCCGAACCCGTACCCTAAGCCGTACCCTAACCCTAACCCTAAGCCTAACCCTAACCCTAGGCTACCCTTGACTGCTTCTGCCTCCAATAGATTTCCTAAGCACTAGTGTTTTAAGGAACAGCTTAAAAAGAGAATCCTAATGTGATTTCTTTATAATGGGTGTGTTCCTTATCTTATCCTAGTGTGTAAACTCTTCTCCATGGCTGGACCCTCAAATAATATTCCTTTACGTGCTAAGGGTTATCTAGAGAACGGGATAGGTTTAATAACAACCCTAACCCTAACGCGTACCCTAACCCTAACCCCTACCCTAACCCTAACATGTACCCTAATCCTAAACCGTACCCTAAACCGAGCCCTAACCCTAACACTAACCCTAACCCTAACCCTAACCCATACCCTACACCGTACACGGACTCCTCCCCGAACCCGTACCCTAAGCCGTACCCTAACCCTAACCCTAAGCCTAACCCTAACCCTAGGCTCCCCTTGACAGCTTCTGCTTCCAATAGATTTCCTAAGCACTAGTGTTTTAAGGAACAGCTTAAAAAGAGAATCCTAATGTGATTTCTTTATAATGGGTGTGTTCCTTATCTTATCCTAGTGTCTAAATTTTTCTCCATGGCTGGACCCCCAAATAATATTCCTTTACGTGCTAAGGGGTATCTAGAGAGTGGGATAGGTTTAATAACTACCCTAACCCTAACGCGTACCCTAACCCTAACCCCTACCCTAAACCTAACACGTACTCTAATCCTAACCCATACCCTAAAATGAGCCCTAACCCTAACCCTAACCCTAACCCATACCCTACACTGTACATGGACCCCTCCCCGAACCCGTACCCTAAGCCGTACCCTATCCCTAACCCTAAGCCTAACCCTAACCCTAGGCTACCCTTGACTGCTTCTGCCTCCAATAGATTTCCTAAGCAGTAGTGTTTTAAGGAACAGCTTAAAAAGAGAATCCTAATATGATTTCTTTATAATGGGTGTGTTCCTTATCTTATCCTAGTGTCTAAACTCTTCTCCATGGCTGGACCCCCAAATAATATTCCTTTACGTGCTAAGGGGTATCTAGAGAGTGGGATAGGTTTAATAACTACCCTAACCCTAAGCCCTACCCTAACCCTAACCCCTACCCTAACCCTAACACGTACCCTAATCCTAACCCGTACCCTAAACCGAGCCCTAACCCTAACACTAACCCTAACCCTAACCCTAACCCATACCCTACACCGTACACGGACCCCTCCCCGAACCCGTACCCTAAGCCGTACCCTAACCCTAACCCTAAGCCTAACCCTAACCCTAGGCTACCCTTGACTGCTTCTGCCTCCAATAGATTTCCTAAGCACTAGTGTTTTAAGGAACAGCTTAAAAAGAGAATCCTAATGTGATTTCTTTATAATGGGTGTGTTCCTTATCTTATCCTAGTGTCTAAATTTTTCTCCATGGCTGGACCCCCAAATAATATTCCTTTACGTGCTAAGGGGTATCTAGAGAGTGGGATAGGTTTAATAACTACCCTAACCCTAACGCGTACCCTAACCCTAACCCCTACCCTAAACCTAACACGTACTCTAATCCTAACCCATACCCTAAAATGAGCCCTAACCCTAACCCTAACCCTAACCCATACCCTACACTGTACATGGACCCTTCCCCGAACCCGTACCCTAAGCCGTACCCTATCCCTAACCCTAAGCCTAACCCTAACCCTAGGCTACCCTTGACTGCTTCTGCCTCCAATAGATTTCCTAAGCAGTAGTGTTTTAAGGAACAGCTTAAAAAGAGAATCCTAATGTGATTTCTTTATAATGGGTGTGTTCCTTATCTTATCCTAGTGTCTAAACTCTTCTCCATGGCTGGACCCCCAAATAATATTCCTTTACGTGCTAAGGGGTATCTAGAGAGTGGGATAGGTTTAATAACTACCCTAACCCTAACGCGTACCCTAACCCTAACCCCTACCCTAAAGGTAACACGTACTCTAATCCTAACCCGTACCCTAAAATGAGCCCTAACCCTAACACTAACCCTAACCCTAACCCTAACCCATACCCTACACCGTACACGGACCCCTCCCCGAACCCGTACCCTAAGCCGTACCCTAACCCTAACCCTAAGCCTAACCCTAACCCTAGGCTACCCTTGACTGCTTCTGCCTCCAATAGATTTCCTAAGCACTAGTGTTTTAAGGAACAGCTTAAAAAGAGAATCCTAATGTGATTTCTGTATAATGGGTGTGTTCCTTATCTTATCCTAGTGTCTAAACTCTTCTCCATGGCTGGACCCCCAAATAATATTCCTTTACGTGCTAAGGGGTATCTAGAGAGTGGGATAGGTTTAATAACTACCCTAACCCTAACCCCTACCCTAACCCTAACCCCTACCCTAACCCTAACACGTACCCTAATCCTAACCCGTACCCTAAACCGAGCCCTAACCCTAACACTAACCCTAACCCTAACCCTAACCCATACCCTACACCGTACACGGACCCCTCCCCGAACCCGTACCCAAAGCCGTACCCTAACCCTAACCCTAAGCCTAACCCTAACCCTAGGCTACCCTTGACTGCTTCTGCCTCCAATAGATTTCCTAAGCAGTAGTGTTTTAAGGAACAGCTTAAAAAGCGAATCCTAATGTGATTTCTTTATAATGGGTGTGTTCCTTATCTTATCCTAGTGTCTAAATTCTTCTCCATGGCTGGACCCCAAATAATATTCCTTTACGTGCTAAGGGGTATCTAGAGAGTGGGATAGGTTTAATCACTACCCTAACCCTAACGCGTACCCTAACCCTAACCCCTACCCTAAACCTAACACGTACTCTAATCCTAACCCGTACCCTAAAATGAGCCCTAACCCTAACAGTAACCCTAACCCTAACCCTAACCCATACCCTACACCATACACGGACCCCTCCCCGAACCCGTACCCTAAGCTGTACCTTAACCCTAACCCTAAGCCTAACCCTAACCCTAGGCTACCCTTGACTGCTTCTGCCTCCAATAGATTTCCTAAGCACTAGTGTTTTAAGGAACAGCTTAAAAAGAGAATCCTAATGTGATTTCTTTATAATGGGTGTGTTATTATCTTATCCTAGTGTGTAAACTCTTCTCCATGGCTGGACCCTCAAATAATATTCCTTTACGTGCTAAGGGTTATCTAGAGAATGGGATAGGTTTAATAACAACCCTAACCCTAACGCGTACCCTAACCCTAACCCCTATCCTAACCCTAACATGTACCCTAATCCTAAACCGTACCCTAAACCGAGCCCTAACCCTAACACTAACCCTAACCCTAACCCTAACCCATACCCTACACCGTACACGGACTCCTCCCCGAACCCGTACCCTAAGCCGTACCCTAACCCTAACCCTAAGCCTAACCCTAACCCTAGGCTACCCTTGACAGCTTCTGCTTCCAATAGATTTCCTAAGCACTAGTGTTTTAAGGAACAGCTTAAAAAGAGAATCCTAATGTGATTTCTTTATAATGGGTGTGTTCCTTATCTTATCCTAGTGTCTAAATTTTTCTCCATGGCTGGACCCCCAAATAATATTCCTTTACGTGCTAAGGGGTATCTAGAGAGTGGGATAGGTTTAATAACTACCCTAACCCTAACGCGTACCCTAACCCTAACCCCTACTCTAAACCTAACACGTACTCTAATCCTAACCCATACCCTAAAATGAGCCCTAACCCTAACCCTAACCCTAACCCATACCCTACACTGTACATGGACCCCTCCCCGAACCCGTACCCTAAGCCGTACCCTATCCCTAACCCTAAGCCTAACCCTAACCCTAGGCTACCCTTGACTGCTTCTGCCTCCAATAGATTTCCTAAGCAGTAGTGTTTTAAGGAACAGCTTAAAAAGAGAATCCTAATGTGATTTCTTTATAATGGGTGTGTTCCTTATCTTATCCTAGTGTCTAAACTCTTCTCCATGGCTGGACCCCCAAATAATATTCCTTTACGTGCTAAGGGGTATCTAGAGAGTGGGATAGGTTTAATAACTACCCTAACCCTAACCCCTACCCTAACCGTAACCCCTACCCTAACCCTAACACGTACCCTATTCCTAACCCGTACCCTAAACCGAGCCCTAACCCTAACACTAACCCTAACCCTAACCCTAACCCATACCCTACACCGTACACGGACCCCTCCCCGAACCCGTACCCTAAGCCGTACCCTAACCCTAACCCTAAGCCTAACCCTAACCCTAGGCTACCCTTGACTGCTTCTGCCTCCAATAGATTTCCTAAGCACTAGTGTTTTAAGGAACAGCTTAAAAAGAGAATCCTAATGTGATTTCTGTATAATGGGTGTGTTCCTTATCTTATCCTAGTGTCTAAACTCTTCTCCATGGCTGGACCCCCAAATAATATTCCTTTACGTGCTAACGGGTATCTAGAGAGTGGGATAGGTTTAATAACTACCCTAACCCTAACCCCTACCCTAACCCTAACCCCTACCCTAACCCTAACACGTACCCTAATCCTAACCCGTACCCTAAACCGAGCCCTAACCCTAACACTAACCCTAACCCTAACCCTAACCCATACCCTACACCGTACACGGACCCCTCCCCGAACCCGTACCCTAAGCCGTACCCTAACCCTAACCCTAAGCCTAACCCTAACCCTAGGCTACCCTTGACTGCTTCTGCCTCCAATAGATTTCCTAAGCACTAGTGTTTTAAGGAACAGCTTAAAAAGAGAATCCTAATGTGATTTCTTTATAATGGGTGTGTTCCTTATCTTATCCTAGTGTCTAAATTCTTCTCCATGGCTGGACCCCAAATAATATTCCTTTACGTGCTAAGGGGTATCTAGAGAGTGGGATAGGTTTAATAACTACCCTAACCCTAACGTGTACCCTAACCCTAACCCCTACCCTAAACCTAACACGTACTCTAATCCTAACCCGTACCCTAAAATGAGCCCTAACCCTAACACTAACCCTAACCCTAACCCTAACCCATACCCTACACCGTACACGGACCCCTCCCCGAACCCGTACCCTAAGCCGTACCCTAACCCTAACCCTAAGCCTAACCCTAACCCTAGGCTACCCTTGACTGCTTCTGCCTCCAATAGATTTCCTAAGCACTAGTGTTTTAAGGAACAGCTTAAAAAGAGAATCCTAATGTGATTTCTTTATAATGGGTGTGTTCCTTATCTTATCCTAGTGTGTAAACTCTTCTCCATGGCTGGACCCTCAAATAATATTCCTTTACGTGCTAAGGGTTATCTAGAGAATGGGATAGGTTTAATAACAACCCTAACCCTAACGCGTACCCTAACCCTAACCCCTACCCTAACCCTAACATGTACCCTAATCCTAAACCGTACCCTAAACCGAGCCCTAACCCTAACACTAACCCTAACCCTAACCCTAACCCATACCCTACACCGTACACGGACTCCTCCCCGAACCCGTACCCTAAGCCGTACCCTAACCCTAACCCTAAGCCTAACCCTAACCCTAGGCTACCCTTGACAGCTTCTGCTTCCAATAGATTTCCTAAGCACTAGTGTTTTAAGGAACAGCTTAAAAAGAGAATCCTAATGTGATTTCTTTATAATGGGTGTGTTCCTTATCTTATCCTAGTGTCTAAATTTTTCTCCATGGCTGGACCCCCAAATAATATTCCTTTACGTGCTAAGGGGTATCTAGAGAGTGGGATAGGTTTAATAACTACCCTAACCCTAACGCGTACCCTAACCCTAACCCCTACCCTAAACCTAACACGTACTCTAATCCTAACCCATACCCTAAAATGAGCCCTAACCCTAACCCTAACCCTAACCCATACCCTACACTGTACATGGACCCCTCCCCGAACCCGTACCCTAAGCCGTACCCTATCCCTAACCCTAAGCCTAACCCTAACCCTAGGCTACCCTTGACTGCTTCTGCCTCCAATAGATTTCCTAAGCAGTAGTGTTTTAAGGAACAGCTTAAAAAGAGAATCCTAATGTGATTTCTTTATAATGGGTGTGTTCCTTATCTTATCCTAGTGTCTAAACTCTTCTCCATGGCTGGACCCCCAAATAATATTCCTTTACGTGCTAAGGGGTATCTAGAGAGTGGGATAGGTTTAATAACTACCCTAACCCTAAGCCCTACCCTAACCCTAACCCCTACCCTAACCCTAACACTTACCCTAATCCTAACCCGTACCCTAAACCGAGCCCTAAACCTAACACTAACCCTAAGCCTAACCCTAACCCATACTCTACACCGTACACGGACCCCTCCCCGAACCCGTACCCTAAGCCGTACCCTAACCCTAACCCTAAGCCTAACCCTAACCCTAGGCTACCCTTGACTGCTTCTGCCTCCAATAGATTTCCTAAGCACTAGTGTTTTAAGGAACAGCTTAAAAAGAGAATCCTAATGTGATTTCTTTATAATGGGAGTGTTCCTTATCTAATCCTAGTGTGTAAACTCTTCTCCATGGCTGGACCCACAAATAATATTCATTTACGTGCTAACGGTTATCTAGAGAATGGGATAGGTTTAATAACAACCCTAACCCTAACGCGTATCCTAACCCTAACCCCTACCCTAACCCTAACATGTACCCTAATCCTAACCTGTACCCTAAACCGAGCCCTAACCCTAACACTAACCCTAACCCTAACCCATACCCTACACCGTACACGGACCCCTCCCCGAACCCGTACCCTAAGCCGTACCCTAACCCTAACCCTAAGCCTAACCCTAACCCTAGGCTACCTTTGACTGCTTCTGCCTCCAATAGATTTCCTAAGCACTAGTGTTTTAAGGAACAGCTTAAAAAGAGAATCCTAATGTGATTTCTTTATAATGGGTGTGTTCCTTATCTTATCCTAGTGTCTAAATTCTTCTCCATGGCTGGACCCCAAATAATATTCCTTTACGTGCTAAGGGGTATCTAGAGAGTGGGATAGGTTTAATAACTACCCTAACCCTAACGCGTACCCTAACCCTAACCCCTACCCTAAACCTAACACGTACTCTAATCCTAACCCGTACCCTAAAATGAGCCCTAACCCTAACACTAACCCTAACCCTAACCCTAACCCATACCCTACACCGTACACGGACCCCTCCCCGAACCCGTACCCTAAGCCGTACCCTAACCCTAACCCTAAGCCTAACCCTAACCCTAGGCTACCCTTGACTGCTTCTGCCTCCAATAGATTTCCTAAGCACTAGTGTTTTAAGGAACAGCTTAAAAAGAGAATCCTAATGTGATTTCTTTATAATGGGTGTGTTCCTTATCTTATCCTAGTGTCTAAATTCTTCTCCATGGCTGGACCCCAAATAATATTCCTTTACGTGCTAAGGGGTATCTAGAGAGTGGGATAGGTTTAATAACTACCCTAACCCTAACGCGTACCCTAACCCTAACCCCTACCCTAACCCTAACACTTACCCTAATCCTAACCCGTACCCTAAACCGAGCCCTAAACCTAACACTAACCCTAAGCCTAACCCTAACCCATACTCTACACCGTACACGGACCCCTCCCCGAACCCGTACCCTAAGCCGTACCCTAACCCTAACCCTAAGCCTAACCCTAACCCTAGGCTACCCTTGACTGCTTCTGCCTCCAATAGATTTCCTAAGCACTAGTGTTTTAAGGAACAGCTTAAAAAGAGAATCCTAATGTGATTTCTTTATAATGGGAGTGTTCCTTATCTAATCCTAGTGTGTAAACTCTTCTCCATGGCTGGACCCACAAATAATATTCATTTACGTGCTAACGGTTATCTAGAGAATGGGATAGGTTTAATAACAACCCTAACCCTAACGCGTATCCTAACCCTAACCCCTACCCTAACCCTAACATGTACCCTAATCCTAACCTGTACCCTAAACCGAGCCCTAACCCTAACACTAACCCTAACCCTAACCCATACCCTACACCGTACACGGACCCCTCCCCGAACCCGTACCCTAAGCCGTACCCTAACCCTAACCCTAAGCCTAACCCTAACCCTAGGCTACCTTTGACTGCTTCTGCCTCCAATAGATTTCCTAAGCACTAGTGTTTTAAGGAACAGCTTAAAAAGAGAATCCTAATGTGATTTCTTTATAATGGGTGTGTTCCTTATCTTATCCTAGTGTCTAAATTCTTCTCCATGGCTGGACCCCAAATAATATTCCTTTACGTGCTAAGGGGTATCTAGAGAGTGGGATAGGTTTAATAACTACCCTAACCCTAACGCGTACCCTAACCCTAACCCCTACCCTAAACCTAACACGTACTCTAATCCTAACCCGTACCCTAAAATGAGCCCTAACCCTAACACTAACCCTAACCCTAACCCTAACCCATACCCTACACCGTACACGGACCCCTCCCCGAACCCGTACCCTAAGCCGTACCCTAACCCTAACCCTAAGCCTAACCCTAACCCTAGGCTACCCTTGACTGCTTCTGCCTCCAATAGATTTCCTAAGCACTAGTGTTTTAAGGAACAGCTTAAAAAGAGAATCCTAATGTGATTTCTTTATAATGGGTGTGTTCCTTATCTTATCCTAGTGTCTAAATTCTTCTCCATGGCTGGACCCCAAATAATATTCCTTTACGTGCTAAGGGGTATCTAGAGAGTGGGATAGGTTTAATAACTACCCTAACCCTAACGCGTACCCTAACCCTAACCCCTACCCTAAACCTAACACGTACTCTAATCCTAACCCGTACCCTAAAATGAGCCCTAACCCTAACACTAACCCTAACCCTAACCCTAACCCATACCCTACACCGTACACGGACCCCTCCCCGAACCCGTACCCTAAGCCGTACCCTAACCCTAACCCTAAGCCTAACCCTAACCCTAGGCTACCCTTGACTGCTTCTGCCTCCAATAGATTTCCTAAGCACTAGTGTTTTAAGGAACAGCTTAAAAAGAGAATCCTAATGTGATTTCTTTATAATGGGTGTGTTCCTTATCTTATCCTAGTGTCTAAATTCTTCTCCATGGCTGGACCCCAAATAATATTCCTTTACGTGCTAAGGGGTATCTAGAGAGTGGGATAGGTTTAATAACTACCCTAACCCTAACGCGTACCCTAACCCTAACCCCTACCCTAAACCTAACACATACTCTAATCCTAACCCATACCCTAAAATGAGCCCTAACCCTAACCCTAACCCTAACCCATACCCTACACTGTACATGGACCCCTCCCCGAACCCGTACCCTAAGCCGTACCCTATCCCTAACCCTAAGCCTAACCCTAACCCTAGGCTACCCTTGACTGCTTCTGCCTCCAATAGATTTCCTAAGCAGTAGTGTTTTAAGGAACAGCTTAAAAAGAGAATCCTAATGTGATTTCTTTATAATGGGTGTGTTCCTTATCTTATCCTAGTGTCTAAACTCTTCTCCATGGCTGGACCCCCAAATAATATTCCTTTACGTGCTAAGGGGTATCTAGAGAGTGGGATAGGTTTAATAACTACCCTAACCCTAAGCCCTACCCTAACCCTAACCCCTACCCTAACCCTAACACGTACCCTAATCCTAACCCGTACCCTAAACCGAGCCCTAACCCTAACACTAACCCTACCCCTAACCCTAACCCATACCCTACACCGTACACGGACCCCTCCCCGAACCCGTACCCTAAGCCGTACCCTAACCCTAACCCTAAGCCTAACCCTAACCCTAGGCTACCCTTGACTGCTTCTGCCTCCAATAGATTTCCTAAGCACTAGTGTTTTAAGGAACAGCTTAAAAAGAGAATCCTAATGTGATTTCTGTATAATGGGTGTGTTCCTTATCTTATCCTAGTGTCTAAACTCTTCTCCATGGCTGGACCCCCAAATAATATTCCTTTACGTGCTAACGGGTATCTAGAGAGTGGGATAGGTTTAATAACTACCCTAACCCTAACCCCTACCCTAACCCTAACCCCTACCCTAACCCTAACACGTACCCTAATCCTAACCCGTACCCTAAACCGAGCCCTAACCCTAACACTAACCCTAACCCTAACCCTAACCCATACCCTACACCGTACACGGACCCCTCCCCGAACCCGTACCCTAAGCCGTACCCTAACCCTAACCCTAACCCTAGGCTACCCTTGACTGCTTCTGCCTCCAATAGATTTCCTAAGCACTAGTGTTTTAAGGAACAGCTTAAAAAGAGAATCCTAATGTGATTTCTTTATAATGGGTGTGTTCCTTATCTTATCCTAGTGTGTAAACTCTTCTCCATGGCTGGACCCTCAAATAATATTCCTTTACGTGCTAAGGGTTATCTAGAGAATGGGATAGGTTTAATAACAACCCTAACCCTAACGCGTACCCTAACCCTAACCCCTACCCTAACCCTAACATGTACCCTAATCCTAAACCGTACCCTAAACCGAGCCCTAACCCTAACACTAACCCTAACCCTAACCCTAACCCATACCCTACACCGTACACGGACTCCTCCCCGAACCCGTACCCTAAGCCGTACCCTAACCCTAACCCTAAGCCTAACCCTAACCCTAGGCTACCCTTGACAGCTTCTGCTTCGAATAGATTTCCTAAGCACTAGTGTTTTAAGGAACAGCTTAAAAAGAGAATCCTAATGTGATTTCTTTATAATGGGTGTGTTCCTTATCTTATCCTAGTGTCTAAATTTTTCTCCATGGCTGGACCCCCAAATAATATTCCTTTACGTGCTAAGGGGTATCTAGAGAGTGGGATAGGTTTAATAACTACCCTAACCCTAACGCGTACCCTAACCCTAACCCCTACCCTAAACCTAACACGTACTCTAATCCTAACCCATAGCCTAAAATGAGCCCTAACCCTAACCCTAACCCTAACCCATACCCTACACTGTACATGGACCCCTCCCCGAACCCGTACCCTAAGCCGTACCCTATCCCTAACCCTAAGGCTAACCCTAACCCTAGGCTACCCTTGACTGCTTCTGCCTCCAATAGATTTCCTAAGCAGTAGTGTTTTAAGGAACAGCTTAAAAAGAGAATCCTAATGTGATTTCTTTATAATGGGTGTGTTCCTTATCTTATCCTAGTGTCTAAACTCTTCTCCATGGCTGGACCCCCAAATAATATTCCTTTACGTGCTAAGGGGTATCTAGAGAGTGGGATAGGTTTAATAACTACCCTAACCCTAAGCCCTACCCTAACCCTAACCCCTACCCTAACCCTAACACTTACCCTAATCCTAACCCGTACCCTAAACCGAGCCCTAACCCTAACACTAACCCTAAGCCTAACCCTAACCCATACCCTACACCGTACACGGACCCCTCCCCGAACCCGTACCCTAAGCCGTACCCTAACCCTAACCCTAAGCCTAACCCTAACCCTAGGCTACCCTTGACTGCTTCTGCCTCCAATAGATTTCCTAAGCACTAGTGTTTTAAGGAACAGCTTAAAAAGAGAATCCTAATGTGATTTCTTTATAATGGGAGTGTTCCTTATCTAATCCTAGTGTGTAAACTCTTCTCCATGGGTGGACCCACAAATAATATTCCTTTACGTGCTAAGGGTTATCTAGAGAATGGGATAGGTTTAATAACAACCCTAACCCTAACGCGTATCCTAACCCTAACCCCTACCCTAACCCTAACATGTACCCTAATCCTAACCCGTACCCTAAACCGAGCCCTAACCCTAACACTAACCCTAACCCTAACCCATACCCTACACCGTACACGGACCCCTCACCGAACCCGTACCCTAAGCCGTACCCTAACCCTAACCCTAAGCCTAACCCTAACCCTAGGCTACCCCTGACTGCTTCTGCCTCCAATAGATTTCCTAAGCACTAGTGTTTTAAGGAACAGCTTAAAAAGAGAATCCTAATGTGATTTCTTTATAATGGGTGTGTTCCTTATCTTATCCTAGTGTGTAAACTCTTCTCCATGGCTGGACCCTCAAATAATATTCCTTTACGTGCTAAGGGTTATCTAGAGAATGGGATAGGTTTAATAACAACCCTAACCCTAACGCGTACCCTAACCCTAACCCCTACCCTAACCCTAACATGTACCCTAATCCTAAACCGTACCCTAAACCGAGCCCTAACCCTAACACTAACCCTAACCCTAACCCTAACCCATACCCTACACCGTACACGGACTCCTCCCCGAACCCGTACCCTAAGCCGTACCCTAACCCTAACCCTAAGCCTAACCCTAACCCTAGGCTACCCTTGACAGCTTCTGCTTCGAATAGATTTCCTAAGCACTAGTGTTTTAAGGAACAGCTTAAAAAGAGAATCCTAATGTGATTTCTTTATAATGGGTGTGTTCCTTATCTTATCCTAGTGTCTAAATTTTTCTCCATGGCTGGACCCCCAAATAATATTCCTTTACGTGCTAAGGGGTATCTAGAGAGTGGGATAGGTTTAATAACTACCCTAACCCTAACGCGTACCCTAACCCTAACCCCTACCCTAAACCTAACACGTACTCTAATCCTAACCCATACCCTAAAATGAGCCCTAACCCTAACCCTAACCCTAACCCATACCCTACACTGTACATGGACCCCTCCCCGAACCCGTACCCTAAGCCGTACCCTATCCCTAACCCAAAGCCTAACCCTAACCCTAGGCTACCCTTGACTGCTTCTGCCTCCAATAGATTTCCTAAGCAGTAGTGTTTTAAGGAACAGCTTAAAAAGAGAATCCTAATGTGATTTCTTTATAATGGGTGTGTTCCTTATCTTATCCTAGTGTCTAAACTCTTCTCCATGGCTGGACCCCCAAATAATATTCCTTTACGTGCTAAGGGGTATCTAGAGAGTGGGATAGGTTTAATAACTACCCTAACCCTAAGCCCTACCCTAACCCTAACCCCTACCCTAACCCTAACACGTACCCTAATCCTAACCCGTACCCTAAACCGAGCCCTAACCCTAACACTAACCCTAACCCTAACCCTAACCCATACCCTACACCGTACACGGACCCCTCCCCGAACCCGTACCCTAAGCCGTACCCTAACCCTAACCCTAAGCCTAACCCTAACCCTAGGCTACCCTTGACTGCTTCTGCCTCCAATAGATTTCCTAAGCACTAGTGTTTTAAGGAACAGCTTAAAAAGAGAATCCTAATGTGATTTCTTTATAATGGGTGTGTTCCTTATCTTATCCTAGTGTCTAAACTCTTCTCCATGGCTGGACCCCCAAATAATATTCCTTTACGTGCTAAGGGGTATCTAGAGAGTGGGATAGGTTTAATAACTACCCTAACCCTAAGCCCTACCCTAACCCTAACCCCTACCCTAACCCTAACACGTACCCTAATCCTAACCCGTACCCTAAACCGAGCCCTAACCCTAACACTAACCCTAACCCTAACCCTAACCCATACCCTACACCGTACACGGACCCCTCCCCGAACCCGTACCCTAAGCCGTACCCTAACCCTAACCCTAAGCCTAACCCTAACCCTAGGCTACCCTTGACTGCTTCTGCCTCCAATACATTTCCTAAGCACTAGTGTTTTAAGGAACAGCTTAAAAAGAGAATCCTAATGTGATTTCTTTATAATGGGTGTGTTCCTTATCTTATCCTAGTGTCTAAATTCTTCTCCATGGCTGGACCCCAAATAATATTCCTTTACGTGCTAAGGGGTATCTAGAGAGTGGGATAGGTTTAATAACTACCCTAACCCTAACGCGTACCCTAACCCTAACCCCTACCCTAAACCTAACACGTACTCTAATCCTAACCCGTACCCTAAAATGAGCCATAAACCTAACACTAACCCTAACCCTAACCCTAACCCATACCCTACACCGTACACGGACCCCTCCCCGAACCCGTACCCTAAGCCGTACCCTAACCCTAACCCTAAGCCTAACCCTAACCCTAGGCTACCCTTGACTGCTTCTGCCTCCAATAGATTTCCTAAGCACTAGTGTTTTAAGGAACAGCTTAAAAAGAGAATCCTAATGTGATTTCTGTATAATGGGTGTGTTCCTTATCTTATCCTAGTGTCTAAACTCTTCTCCATGGCTGGACCCCCAAATAATATTCCTTTACGTGCTAAGGGGTATCTAGAGAGTGGGATAGGTTTAATAACTACCCTAACCCTAAGCCCTACCCTAACCCTAACCCCTACCCTAACCCTAACACGTACCCTAATCCTAACCCGTACCCTAAACCGAGCCCTAACCCTAACACTAACCCTAACCCTAACCCTAACCCATACCCTACACCGTACACGGACCCCTCCCCGAACCCGTACCCTAAGCCGTACCCTAACCCTAACCCTAAGCCTAACCCTAACCCTAGGCTACCCTTGACTGCTTCTGCCTCCAATAGATTTCCTAAGCACTAGTGTTTTAAGGAACAGCTTAAAAAGAGAATCCTAATGTGATTTCTGTATAATGGGTGTGTTCCTTATCTTATCCTAGTGTCTAAACTCTTCTCCATGGCTGGACCCCCAAATAATATTCCTTTACGTGCTAACGGGTATCTAGAGAGTGGGATAGGTTTAATAACTACCCTAACCCTAACCCCTACCCTAACCCTAACCCCTACCCTAACCCTAACACGTACCCTAATCCTAACCCGTACCCTAAACCGAGCCCTAACCCTAACACTAACCCTAACCCTAACCCTAACCCATACCCTACACCGTACACGGACCCCTCCCCGAACCCGTACCCTAAGCCGTACCCTAACCCTAACCCTAACCCTAGGCTACCCTTGACTGCTTCTGCCTCCAATAGATTTCCTAAGCACTAGTGTTTTAAGGAACAGCTTAAAAAGAGAATCCTAATGTGATTTCTTTATAATGGGTGTGTTCCTTATCTTATCCTAGTGTGTAAACTCTTCTCCATGGCTGGACCCTCAAATAATATTCCTTTACGTGCTAAGGGTTATCTAGAGAATGGGATAGGTTTAATAACAACCCTAACCCTAACGCGTACCCTAACCCTAACCCCTACCCTAACCCTAACATGTACCCTAATCCTAAACCGTACCCTAAACCGAGCCCTAACCCTAACACTAACCCTAACCCTAACCCTAACCCATACCCTACACCGTACACGGACTCCTCCCCGAACCCGTACCCTAAGCCGTACCCTAACCCTAACCCTAAGCCTAACCCTAACCCTAGGCTACCCTTGACAGCTTCTGCTTCGAATAGATTTCCTAAGCACTAGTGTTTTAAGGAACAGCTTAAAAAGAGAATCCTAATGTGATTTCTTTATAATGGGTGTGTTCCTTATCTTATCCTAGTGTCTAAATTTTTCTCCATGGCTGGACCCCCAAATAATATTCCTTTACGTGCTAAGGGGTATCTAGAGAGTGGGATAGGTTTAATAACTACCCTAACCCTAACGCGTACCCTAACCCTAACCCCTACCCTAAACCTAACACGTACTCTAATCCTAACCCATAGCCTAAAATGAGCCCTAACCCTAACCCTAACCCTAACCCATACCCTACACTGTACATGGACCCCTCCCCGAACCCGTACCCTAAGCCGTACCCTATCCCTAACCCTAAGGCTAACCCTAACCCTAGGCTACCCTTGACTGCTTCTGCCTCCAATAGATTTCCTAAGCACTAGTGTTTTAAGGAACAGCTTAAAAAGAGAATCCTAATGTGATTTCTTTATAATGGGTGTGTTCCTTATCTTATCCTAGTGTCTAAATTTTTCTCCATGGCTGGACCCCCAAATAATATTCCTTTACGTGCTAAGGGGTATCTAGAGAGTGGGATAGGTTTAATAACTACCCTAACCCTAAGCCCTACCCTAACCCTAACCCCTACCCTAACCCTAACACTTACCCTAATCCTAACCCGTACCCTAAACCGAGCCCTAACCCTAACACTAACCCTAAGCCTAACCCTAACCCATACCCTACACCGTACACGGACCCCTCCCCGAACCCGTACCCTAAGCCGTACCCTAACCCTAACCCTAAGCCTAACCCTAACCCTAGGCTACCCTTGACTGCTTCTGCCTCCAATAGATTTCCTAAGCACTAGTGTTTTAAGGAACAGCTTAAAAAGAGAATCCTAATGTGATTTCTTTATAATGGGAGTGTTCCTTATCTAATCCTAGTGTGTAAACTCTTCTCCATGGGTGGACCCACAAATAATATTCCTTTACGTGCTAAGGGTTATCTAGAGAATGGGATAGGTTTAATAACAACCCTAACCCTAACGCGTATCCTAACCCTAACCCCTACCCTAACCCTAACATGTACCCTAATCCTAACCCGTACCCTAAACCGAGCCCTAACCCTAACACTAACCCTAACCCTAACCCATACCCTACACCGTACACGGACCCCTCACCGAACCCGTACCCTAAGCCGTACCCTAACCCTAACCCTAAGCCTAACCCTAACCCTAGGCTACCCCTGACTGCTTCTGCCTCCAATAGATTTCCTAAGCACTAGTGTTTTAAGGAACAGCTTAAAAAGAGAATCCTAATGTGATTTCTTTATAATGGGTGTGTTCCTTATCTTATCCTAGTGTGTAAACTCTTCTCCATGGCTGGACCCTCAAATAATATTCCTTTACGTGCTAAGGGTTATCTAGAGAATGGGATAGGTTTAATAACAACCCTAACCCTAACGCGTACCCTAACCCTAACCCCTACCCTAACCCTAACATGTACCCTAATCCTAAACCGTACCCTAAACCGAGCCCTAACCCTAACACTAACCCTAACCCTAACCCTAACCCATACCCTACACCGTACACGGACTCCTCCCCGAACCCGTACCCTAAGCCGTACCCTAACCCTAACCCTAAGCCTAACCCTAACCCTAGGCTACCCTTGACAGCTTCTGCTTCGAATAGATTTCCTAAGCACTAGTGTTTTAAGGAACAGCTTAAAAAGAGAATCCTAATGTGATTTCTTTATAATGGGTGTGTTCCTTATCTTATCCTAGTGTCTAAATTTTTCTCCATGGCTGGACCCCCAAATAATATTCCTTTACGTGCTAAGGGGTATCTAGAGAGTGGGATAGGTTTAATAACTACCCTAACCCTAACGCGTACCCTAACCCTAACCCCTACCCTAAACCTAACACGTACTCTAATCCTAACCCATACCCTAAAATGAGCCCTAACCCTAACCCTAACCCTAACCCATACCCTACACTGTACATGGACCCCTCCCCGAACCCGTACCCTAAGCCGTACCCTATCCCTAACCCAAAGCCTAACCCTAACCCTAGGCTACCCTTGACTGCTTCTGCCTCCAATAGATTTCCTAAGCAGTAGTGTTTTAAGGAACAGCTTAAAAAGAGAATCCTAATGTGATTTCTTTATAATGGGTGTGTTCCTTATCTTATCCTAGTGTCTAAACTCTTCTCCATGGCTGGACCCCCAAATAATATTCCTTTACGTGCTAAGGGGTATCTAGAGAGTGGGATAGGTTTAATAACTACCCTAACCCTAAGCCCTACCCTAACCCTAACCCCTACCCTAACCCTAACACGTACCCTAATCCTAACCCGTACCCTAAACCGAGCCCTAACCCTAACACTAACCCTAACCCTAACCCTAACCCATACCCTACACCGTACACGGACCCCTCCCCGAACCCGTACCCTAAGCCGTACCCTAACCCTAACCCTAAGCCTAACCCTAACCCTAGGCTACCCTTGACTGCTTCTGCCTCCAATAGATTTCCTAAGCACTAGTGTTTTAAGGAACAGCTTAAAAAGAGAATCCTAATGTGATTTCTTTATAATGGGTGTGTTCCTTATCTTATCCTAGTGTCTAAACTCTTCTCCATGGCTGGACCCCCAAATAATATTCCTTTACGTGCTAAGGGGTATCTAGAGAGTGGGATAGGTTTAATAACTACCCTAACCCTAAGCCCTACCCTAACCCTAACCCCTACCCTAACCCTAACACGTACCCTAATCCTAACCCGTACCCTAAACCGAGCCCTAACCCTAACACTAACCCTAACCCTAACCCTAACCCATACCCTACACCGTACACGGACCCCTCCCCGAACCCGTACCCTAAGCCGTACCCTAACCCTAACCCTAAGCCTAACCCTAACCCTAGGCTACCCTTGACTGCTTCTGCCTCCAATACATTTCCTAAGCACTAGTGTTTTAAGGAACAGCTTAAAAAGAGAATCCTAATGTGATTTCTTTATAATGGGTGTGTTCCTTATCTTATCCTAGTGTCTAAATTCTTCTCCATGGCTGGACCCCAAATAATATTCCTTTACGTGCTAAGGGGTATCTAGAGAGTGGGATAGGTTTAATAACTACCCTAACCCTAACGCGTACCCTAACCCTAACCCCTACCCTAAACCTAACACGTACTCTAATCCTAACCCGTACCCTAAAATGAGCCATAAACCTAACACTAACCCTAACCCTAACCCTAACCCATACCCTACACCGTACACGGACCCCTCCCCGAACCCGTACCCTAAGCCGTACCCTAACCCTAACCCTAAGCCTAACCCTAACCCTAGGCTACCCTTGACTGCTTCTGCCTCCAATAGATTTCCTAAGCACTAGTGTTTTAAGGAACAGCTTAAAAAGAGAATCCTAATGTGATTTCTGTATAATGGGTGTGTTCCTTATCTTATCCTAGTGTCTAAACTCTTCTCCATGGCTGGACCCCCAAATAATATTCCTTTACGTGCTAAGGGGTATCTAGAGAGTGGGATAGGTTTAATAACTACCCTAACCCTAACCCCTACCCTAACCCTAACCCCTACCCTAACCCTAACACGTACCCTAATCCTAACCCGTACCCTAAACCGAGCCCTAACCCTAACACTAACCCTAACCCTAACCCTAACCCATACCCTACACCGTACACGGACCCCTCCCCGAACCCGTACCCTAAGCCGTACCCTAACCCTAACCCTAAGCCTAACCCTAACCCTAGGCTACCCTTGACTGCTTCTGCCTCCAATAGATTTCCTAAGCACTAGTGTTTTAAGGAACAGCTTAAAAAGAGAATCCTAATGTGATTTCTTTATAATGGGTGTGTTCCTTATCTTATCCTAGTGTCTAAATTCTTCTCCATGGCTGGACCCCAAATAATATTCCTTTACGTGCTAAGGGGTATCTAGAGAGTGGGATAGGTTTAATAACTACCCTAACCCTAACGCGTACCCTAACCCTAACCCCTACCCTAAACCTAACACGTACTCTAATCCTAACCCGAACCCTAAAATGAGCCCTAACCCTAACACTAACCCTAACCCTAACCCTAACCCATACCCTACACCGTACACGGACCCCTCCCCGAACCCGTACCCTAAGCCGTACCCTAACCCTAACCCTAACCCTAGGCTACCCTTGACTGCTTCTGCCTCCAATAGATTTCCTAAGCACTAGTGTTTTAAGGAACAGCTTAAAAAGAGAATCCTAATGTGATTTCTTTATAATGGGTGTGTTCCTTATCTTATCCTAGTGTGTAAACTCTTCTCCATGGCTGGACCCTCAAATAATATTCCTTTACGTGCTAAGGGTTATCTAGAGAATGGGATAGGTTTAATAACAACCCTAACCCTAACGCGTACCCTAACCCTAACCCCTACCCTAACCCTAACATGTACCCTAATCCTAAACCGTACCCTAAACCGAGCCCTAACCCTAACACTAACCCTAACCCTAACCCTAACCCATACCCTACACCGTACACGGACTCCTCCCCGAACCCGTACCCTAAGCCGTACCCTAACCCTAACCCTAAGCCTAACCCTAACCCTAGGCTACCCTTGACAGCTTCTGCTTCGAATAGATTTCCTAAGCACTAGTGTTTTAAGGAACAGCTTAAAAAGAGAATCCTAATGTGATTTCTTTATAATGGGTGTGTTCCTTATCTTATCCTAGTGTCTAAATTTTTCTCCATGGCTGGACCCCCAAATAATATTCCTTTACGTGCTAAGGGGTATCTAGAGAGTGGGATAGGTTTAATAACTACCCTAACCCTAACGCGTACCCTAACCCTAACCCCTACCCTAAACCTAACACGTACTCTAATCCTAACCCATACCCTAAAATGAGCCCTAACCCTAACCCTAACCCTAACCCATACCCTACACTGTACATGGACCCCTCCCCGAACCCGTACCCTAAGCCGTACCCTATCCCTAACCCTAAGGCTAACCCTAACCCTAGGCTACCCTTGACTGCTTCTGCCTCCAATAGATTTCCTAAGCAGTAGTGTTTTAAGGAACAGCTTAAAAAGAGAATCCTAATGTGATTTCTTTATAATGGGTGTGTTCCTTATCTTATCCTAGTGTCTAAACTCTTCTCCATGGCTGGACCCCCAAATAATATTCCTTTACGTGCTAAGGGGTATCTAGAGAGTGGGATAGGTTTAATAACTACCCTAACCCTAAGCCCTACCCTAACCCTAACCCCTACCCTAACCCTAACACTTACCCTAATCCTAACCCGTACCCTAAACCGAGCCCTAACCCTAACACTAACCCTAAGCCTAACCCTAACCCATACCCTACACCGTACACGGACCCCTCCCCGAACCCGTACTCTAAGCCGTACCCTAACCCTAACCCTAAGCCTAACCCTAACCCTAGGCTACCCTTGACTGCTTCTGCCTCCAATAGATTTCCTAAGCACTAGTGTTTTAAGGAACAGCTTAAAAAGAGAATCCTAATGTGATTTCTTTATAATGGGAGTGTTCCTTATCTAATCCTAGTGTGTAAACTCTTCTCCATGGCTGGACCCACAAATAATATTCCTTTACGTGCTAAGGGTTATCTAGAGAATGGGACAGGTTTAATAACAACCCTAACCCTAACGCGTATCCTAACCCTAACCCCTACCCTAACCCTAACATGTACCCTAATCCTAACCCGTACCCTAAACCGAGCCCTAACCCTAACACTAACCCTAACCCTAACCCATACCCTACACCGTACACGGACCCCTCACCGAACCCGTACCCTAAGCCGTACCCTAACCCTAACCCTAAGCCTAACCTTAACCCTAGGCTACCCCTGACTGCTTCTGCCTCCAATAGATTTCCTAAGCACTAGTGTTTTAAGGAACAGCTTAAAAAGAGAATCCTAATGTGATTTCTTTATAATGGGTGTGTTCCTTATCTTATCCTAGTGTGTAAACTCTTCTCCATGGCTGGACCCTCAAATAATATTCCTTTACGTGCTAAGGGTTATCTAGAGAATGGGATAGGTTTAATAACAACCCTAACCCTAACGCGTACCCTAACCCTAACCCCTACCCTAACCCTAACATGTACCCTAATCCTAAACCGTACCCTAAACCGAGCCCTAACCCTAACACTAACCCTAACCCTAACCCTAACCCATACCCTACACCGTACACGGACTCCTCCCCGAACCCGTACCCTAAGCCGTACCCTAACCCTAACCCTAAGCCTAACCCTAACCCTAGGCTACCCTTGACAGCTTCTGCTTCCAATAGATTTCCTAAGCACTAGTGTTTTAAGGAACAGCTTAAAAAGAGAATCCTAATGTGATTTCTTTATAATGGGTGTGTTCCTTATCTTATCCTAGTGTCTAAATTTTTCTCCATGGCTGGACCCCCAAATAATATTCCTTTACGTGCTAAGGGGTATCTAGAGAGTGGGATAGGTTTAATAACTACCCTAACCCTAACACGTACCCTAACCCTAACCCCTACCCTAAACCTAACACGTACTCTAATCCTAACCCATACCCTAAAATGAGCCCTAACCCTAACCCTAACCCTAACCCATACCCTACACTGTACATGGACCCCTCCCCGAACCCGTACCCTAAGCCGTACCCTATCCCTAACCCAAAGCCTAACCCTAACCCTAGGCTACCCTTGACTGCTTCTGCCTCCAATAGATTTCCTAAGCAGTAGTGTTTTAAGGAACAGCTTAAAAAGAGAATCCTAATGTGATTTCTTTATAATGGGTGTGTTCCTTATCTTATCCTAGTGTCTAAACTCTTCTCCATGGCTGGACCCCCAAATAATATTCCTTTACGTGCTAAGGGGTATCTAGAGAGTGGGATAGGTTTAATAACTACCCTAACCCTAAGCCCTACCCTAACCCTAACCCCTACCCTAACCCTAACACGTACCCTAATCCTAACCCGTACCCTAAACCGAGCCCTAACCCTAACACTAACCCTAACCCTAACCCTAACCCATACCCTACACCGTACACGGACCCCTCCCCGAACCCGTACCCTAAGCCGTACCCTAACCCTAACCCTAAGCCTAACCCTAACCCTAGGCTACCCTTGACTGCTTCTGCCTCCAATAGATTTCCTAAGCACTAGTGTTTTAAGGAACAGCTTAAAAAGAGAATCCTAATGTGATTTCTGTATAATGGGTGTGTTCCTTATCTTATCCTAGTGTCTAAACTCTTCTCCATGGCTGGACCCCCAAATAATATTCCTTTACGTGCTAAGGGGTATCTAGAGAGTGGGATAGGTTTAATAACTACCCTAACCCTAACCCCTACCCTAACCCTAACCCCTACCCTAACCCTAACACGTACCCTAATCCTAACCCGTACCCTAAACCGAGCCCTAACCCTAACACTAACCCTAACCCTAACCCTAACCCATACCCTACACCGTACACGGACCCCTCCCCGAACCCGTACCCTAAGCCGTACCCTAACCCTAACCCTAAGCCTAACCCTAACCCTAGGCTACCCTTGACTGCTTCTGCCTCCAATACATTTCCTAAGCACTAGTGTTTTAAGGAACAGCTTAAAAAGAGAATCCTAATGTGATTTCTTTATAATGGGTGTGTTCCTTATCTTATCCTAGTGTCTAAATTCTTCTCCATGGCTGGACCCCAAATAATATTCCTTTACGTGCTAAGGGGTATCTAGAGAGTGGGATAGGTTTAATAACTACCCTAACCCTAACGCGTACCCTAACCCTAACCCCTACCCTAAACCTAACACGTACTCTAATCCTAACCCGTACCCTAAAATGAGCCATAACCCTAACACTAACCCTAACCCTAACCCTAACCCATACCCTACACCGTACACGGACTCCTCCCCGAACCCGCACCCTAAGCCGTACCCTAACCCTAACCCTAAGCCTAACCCTAACCCTAGGCTACCCTTGACAGCTTCTGCTTCCAATAGATTTCCTAAGCACTAGTGTTTTAAGGAACAGCTTAAAAAGAGAATCCTAATGTGATTTCTTTATAATGGGTGTGTTCCTTATCTTATCCTAGTGTCTAAATTTTTCTCCATGGCTGGACCCCCAAATAATATTCCTTTACGTGCTAAGGGGTATCTAGAGAGTGGGATAGGTTTAATAACTACCCTAACCCTAACGCGTACCCTAACCCTAACCCCTACCCTAAACCTAACACGTACTCTAATCCTAACCCATACCCTAAAATGAGCCCTAACCCTAACCCTAACCCTAACCCATACCCTACACTGTACATGGACCCCTCCCCGAACCCGTACCCTAAGCCGTACCCTATCCCTAACCCTAAGCCTAACCCTAACCCTAGGCTACCCTTGACTGCTTCTGCCTCCAATAGATTTCCTAAGCAGTAGTGTTTTAAGGAACAGCTTAAAAAGAGAATCCTAATGTGATTTCTTTATAATGGGTGTGTTCCTTATCTTATCCTAGTGTCTAAACTCTTCTCCATGGCTGGACCCCCAAATAATATTCCTTTACGTGCTAAGGGGTATCTAGAGAGTGGGATAGGTTTAATAACTACCCTAACCCTAACCCCTACCCTAACCCTAACCCCTACCCTAACCCTAACACTTACCCTAATCCTAACCCGTACCCTAAACCTAGCCCTAACCCTAACACTAACCCTAACCCTAACCCTAACCCATACCCTACACCGTACACGGACCCCTCCCCGAACCCGTACCCTAAGCCGTACCCTAACCCTAACCCTAAGCCTAACCCTAACCCTAGGCTACCCTTGACTGCTTCTGCCTCCAATAGATTTCCTAAGCACTAGTGTTTTAAGGAACAGCTTAAAAAGAGAATCCTAATGTGATTTCTTTATAATGGGAGTGTTCCTTATCTAATCCTAGTGTGTAAACTCTTCTCCATGGCTGGACCCACAAATAATATTCCTTTACGTGCTAAGGGTTATCTAGAGAATGGGATAGGTTTAATAACAACCCTAACCCTAACGCGTATCCTAACCCTAACCCCTACCCTAACCCTAACATGTACCCTAATCCTAACCCGTACCCTAAACCGAGCCCTAACCCTAACACTAACCCTAACCCTAACCCATACCCTACACCGTACACGGACCCCTCACCGAACCCGTACCCTAAGCCGTACCCTAACCCTAACCCTAAGCCTAACCCTAACCCTAGGCTACCCCTGACTGCTTCTGCCTCCAATAGATTTCCTAAGCACTAGTGTTTTAAGGAACAGCTTAAAAAGAGAATCCTAATGTGATTTCTTTATAATGGGTGTGTTCCTTATCTTATCCTAGTGTGTAAACTCTTCTCCATGGCTGGACCCTCAAATAATATTCCTTTACGTGCTAAGGGTTATCTAGAGAATGGGATAGGTTTAATAACAACCCTAACCCTAACGCGTACCCTAACCCTAACCCCTACCCTAACCCTAACATGTACCCTAATCCTAAACCGTACCCTAAACCGAGCCCTAACCCTAACACTAACCCTAACCCTAACCCTAACCCATACCCTACACCGTACACGGACTCCTCCCCGAACCCGTACCCTAAGCCGTACCCTAACCCTAACCCTAAGCCTAACCCTAACCCTAGGCTACCCTTGACAGCTTCTGCTTCGAATAGATTTCCTAAGCACTAGTGTTTTAAGGAACAGCTTAAAAAGAGAATCCTAATGTGATTTCTTTATAATGGGTGTGTTCCTTATCTTATCCTAGTGTCTAAATTTTTCTCCATGGCTGGACCCCCAAATAATATTCCTTTACGTGCTAAGGGGTATCTAGAGAGTGGGATAGGTTTAATAACTACCCTAACCCTAACGCGTACCCTAACCCTAACCCCTACCCTAAACCTAACACGTACTCTAATCCTAACCCATACCCTAAAATGAGCCCTAACCCTAACCCTAACCCTAACCCATACCCTACACTGTACATGGACCCCTCCCCGAACCCGTACCCTAAGCCGTACCCTATCCCTAACCCAAAGCCTAACCCTAACCCTAGGCTACCCTTGACTGCTTCTGCCTCCAATAGATTTCCTAAGCAGTAGTGTTTTAAGGAACAGCTTAAAAAGAGAATCCTAATGTGATTTCTTTATAATGGGTGTGTTCCTTATCTTATCCTAGTGTCTAAACTCTTCTCCATGGCTGGACCCCCAAATAATATTCCTTTACGTGCTAAGGGGTATCTAGAGAGTGGGATAGGTTTAATAACTACCCTAACCCTAAGCCCTACCCTAACCCTAACCCCTACCCTAACCCTAACACGTACCCTAATCCTAACCCGTACCCTAAACCGAGCCCTAACCCTAACACTAACCCTAACCCTAACCCTAACCCATACCCTACACCGTACACGGACCCCTCCCCGAACCCGTACCCTAAGCCGTACCCTAACCCTAACCCTAAGCCTAACCCTAACCCTAGGCTACCCTTGACTGCTTCTGCCTCCAATAGATTTCCTAAGCACTAGTGTTTTAAGGAACAGCTTAAAAAGAGAATCCTAATGTGATTTCTGTATAATGGGTGTGTTCCTTATCTTATCCTAGTGTCTAAACTCTTCTCCATGGCTGGACCCCCAAATAATATTCCTTTACGTGCTAAGGGGTATCTAGAGAGTGGGATAGGTTTAATAACTACCCTAACCCTAAGCCCTACCCTAACCCTAACCCCTACCCTAACCCTAACACGTACCCTAATCCTAACCCGTACCCTAAACCGAGCCCTAACCCTAACACTAACCCTAACCCTAACCCTAACCCATACCCTACACCGTACACGGACCCCTCCCCGAACCCGTACCCTAAGCCGTACCCTAACCCTAACCCTAAGCCTAACCCTAACCCTAGGCTACCCTTGACTGCTTCTGCCTCCAATAGATTTCCTAAGCACTAGTGTTTTAAGGAACAGCTTAAAAAGAGAATCCTAATGTGATTTCTGTATAATGGGTGTGTTCCTTATCTTATCCTAGTGTCTAAACTCTTCTCCATGGCTGGACCCCCAAATAATATTCCTTTACGTGCTAAGGGGTATCTAGAGAGTGGGATAGGTTTAATAACTACCCTAACCCTAACCCCTACCCTAACCCTAACCCCTACCCTAACCCTAACACGTACCCTAATCCTAACCCATACCCTAAACCGAGCCCTAACCCTAACACTAACCCTAACCCTAACCCTAACCCATACCCTACACCGTACACGGACCCCTCCCCGAACCCGTACCCTAAGCCGTACCCTAACCCTAACCCTAAGCCTAACCCTAACCCTAGGCTACCCTTGACTGCTTCTGCCTCCAATAGATTTCCTAAGCACTAGTGTTTTAAGGAACAGCTTAAAAAGAGAATCCTAATGTGATTTCTTTATAATGGGTGTGTTCCTTATCTTATCCTAGTGTCTAAATTCTTCTCCATGGCTGGACCCCAAATAATATTCCTTTACGTGCTAAGGGGTATCTAGAGAGTGGGATAGGTTTAATAACTACCCTAACCCTAACGCGTACCCTAACCCTAACCCCTACCCTAAACCTAACACGTACTCTAATCCTAACCCGTACCCTAAAATGAGCCCTAACCCTAACACTAACCCTAACCCTAACCCTAACCCATACCCTACACCGTACACGGACCCCTCCCCGAACCCGTACCCTAAGCCGTACCCTAACCCTAACCCTAAGCCTAACCCTAACCCGAGGCTACCCTTGACTGCTTCTGCCTCCAATAGATTTCCTAAGCACTAGTGTTTTAAGGAACAGCTTAAAAAGAGAATCCTAATGTGATTTCTTTATAATGGGTGTGTTCCTTATCTTATCCTAGTGTGTAAACTCTTCTCCATGGCTGGACCCTCAAATAATATTCCTTTACGTGCTAAGGGTTATCTAGAGAACGGGATAGGTTTAATAACAACCCTAACCCTAACGCGTACCCTAACCCTAACCCCTACCCTAACCCTAACATGTACCCTAATCCTAAACCGTACCCTAAACCGAGCCCTAACCCTAACACTAACCCTAACCCTAACCCTAACCCATACCCTACACCGTACACGGACTCCTCCCCGAACCCGTACCCTAAGCCGTACCCTAACCCTAACCCTAAGCCTAACCCTAACCCTAGGCTACCCTTGACAGCTTCTGCTTCCAATAGATTTCCTAAGCACTAGTGTTTTAAGGAACAGCTTAAAAAGAGAATCCTAATGTGATTTCTTTATAATGGGTGTGTTCCTTATCTTATCCTAGTGTCTAAATTTTTCTCCATGGCTGGACCCCCAAATAATATTCCTTTACGTGCTAAGGGGTATCTAGAGAGTGGGATAGGTTTAATAACTACCCTAACCCTAACGCGTACCCTAACCCTAACCCCTACCCTAAACCTAACACGTACTCTAATCCTAACCCATACCCTAAAATGAGCCCTAACCCTAACCCTAACCCTAACCCATACCCTACACTGTACATGGACCCCTCCCCGAACCCGTACCCTAAGCCGTACCCTATCCCTAACCCTAAGCCTAACCCTAACCCTAGGCTACCCTTGACTGCTTCTGCCTCCAATAGATTTCCTATGCAGTAGTGTTTTAAGGAACAGCTTAAAAAGAGAATCCTAATGTGATTTCTTTATAATGGGTGTGTTCCTTATCTTATCCTAGTGTCTAAACTCTTCTCCATGGCTGGACCCCCAAATAATATTCCTTTACGTGCTAAGGGGTATCTAGAGAGTGGGATAGGTTTAATAACTACCCTAACCCTAACGTGTACCCTAACCCTAACCCCTACCCTAAACCTAACACGTACCCTAATCCTAACCCGTACCCTAAAATGAGCCCTAACCCTAACACTAACCCTAACCCTAACCCTAACCCATACCCTACACCGTACACGGACCCCTCCCCGAACCCGTACCCTAAGCCGTACCCTAACCCTAACCCTAAGCCTAACCCTAACCCTAGGCTACCCTTGACTGCTTCTGCCTCCAATAGATTTCCTAAGCACTAGTGTTTTAAGGAACAGCTTAAAAAGAGAATCCTAATGTGATTTCTGTATAATGGGTGTGTTCCTTATCTTATCCTAGTGTCTAAACTCTTCTCCATGGCTGGACCCCCAAATAATATTCCTTTACGTGCTAAGGGGTATCTAGAGAGTGGGATAGGTTTAATAACTACCCTAACCCTAACCCCTACCCTAACCCTAACCCCTACCCTAAACCTAACACGTACCCTAATCCTAACCCGTACCCTAAACCGAGCCCTAACCCTAACACTAACCCTAACCCTAACCCTAACCCATACCCTACACCGTACACGGACCCCTCCCCGAACCCGTACCCTAAGCCGTACCCTAACCCTAACCCTAAGCCTAACCCTAACCCTAGGCTACCCTTGACTGCTTCTGCCTCCAATAGATTTCCTAAGCACTAGTGTTTTAAGGAACAGCTTAAAAAGAGAATCCTAATGTGATTTCTTTATAATGGGTGTGTTCCTTATCTTATCCTAGTGTCTAAATTCTTCTCCATGGCTGGACCCCAAATAATATTCCTTTACGTGCTAAGGGGTATCTAGAGAGTGGGATAGGTTTAATAACTACCCTAACCCTAACGCGTACCCTAACCCTAACCCCTACCCTAAACCTAACACGTACTCTAATCCTAACCCGTACCCTAAAATGAGCCCTAACCCTAACACTAACCCTAACCCTAACCCTAACCCATACCCTACACCGTACACGGACCCCTCCCCGAACCCGTACCCTAAGCCGTACCCTAACCCTAACCCTAAGCCTAACCCTAACCCTAGGCTACCCTTGACTGCTTCTGCCTCCAATAGATTTCCTAAGCACTAGTGTTTTAAGGAACAGCTTAAAAAGAGAATCCTAATGTGATTTCTTTATAATGGGTGTGTTCCTTATCTTATCCTAGTGTGTAAACTCTTCTCCATGGCTGGACCCCCAAATAATATTCCTTTACGTGCTAAGGGGTATCTAGAGAGTGGGATAGGTTTAATAACTACCCTAACCCTAACGCGTACCCTAACCCTAACCCCTACCCTAAACCTAACACGTACTCTAATCCTAACCCATACCCTAAAATGAGCCCTAACCCTAACCCTAACCCTAACCCATACCCTACACTGTACATGGACCCCTCCCCGAACCCGTACCCTAAGCCGTACCCTATCCCTAACCCTAAGCCTAACCCTAACCCTAGGCTACCCTTGACTGCTTCTGCCTCCAATAGATTTCCTAAGCAGTAGTGTTTTAAGGAACAGCTTAAAAAGAGAATCCTAATGTGATTTCTTTATAATGGGTGTGTTCCTTATCTTATCCTAGTGTCTAAACTCTTCTCCATGGCTGGACCCCCAAATAATATTCCTTTACGTGCTAAGGGGTATCTAGAGAGTGGGATAGGTTTAATAACTACCCTAACCATAAGCCCTACCCTAACCCTAACCCCTACCCTAACCCTAACACGTACCCTAATCCTAACCCGTACCCTAAACCGAGCCCTAACCCTAACACTAACCCTAACCCTAACCCTAACCCATACCCTACACCGTACACGGACCCCTCCCCGAACCCGTACCCTAAGCCGTACCCTAACCCTAACCCTAAGCCTAACCCTAACCCTAGGCTACCCTTGACTGCTTCTGCCTCCAATAGATTTCCTAAGCACTAGTGTTTTAAGGAACAGCTTAAAAAGAGAATCCTAATGTGATTTCTGTATAATGGGTGTGTTCCTTATCTTATCCTAGTGTCTAAACTCTTCTCCATGGCTGGACCCCCAAATAATATTCCTTTACGTGCTAACGGGTATCTAGAGAGTGGGATAGGTTTAATAACTACCCTAACCCTAACCCCTACCCTAACCCTAACCCCTACCCTAACCCTAACACGTACCCTAATCCTAACCCGTACCCTAAACCGAGCCCTAACCCTAACACTAACCCTAACCCTAACCCTAACCCATACCCTACACCGTACACGGACCCCTCCCCGAACCCGTACCCTAAGCCGTACCCTAACCCTAACCCTAAGCCTAACCCTAACCCTAGGCTACCCTTGACTGCTTCTGCCTCCAATAGATTTCCTAAGCACTAGTGTTTTAAGGAACAGCTTAAAAAGAGAATCCTAATGTGATTTCTTTATAATGGGTGTGTTCCTTATCTTATCCTAGTGTCTAAATTCTTCTCCATGGCTGGACCCCAAATAATATTCCTTTAAGTGCTAAGGGGTATCTAGAGAGTGGGATAGGTTTAATAACTACCCTAACCCTAACGCGTACCCTAACCCTAACCCCTACCCTAAACCTAACACGTACTCTAATCCTAACCCGTACCCTAAAATGAGCCCTAACCCTAACACTAACCCTAACCCTAACCCTAACCCATACCCTACACCGTACACGGACCCCTCCCCGAACCCGTACCCTAAGCCGTACCCTAACCCTAACCCTAAGCCTAACCCTAACCCTAGGCTACCCTTGACTGCTTCTGCCTCCAATAGATTTCCTAAGCACTAGTGTTTTAAGGAACAGCTTAAAAAGAGAATCCTAATGTGATTTCTTTATAATGGGTGTGTTCCTTATCTTATCCTAGTGTCTAAATTTTTCTCCATGGCTGGACCCCCAAATAATATTCCTTTACGTGCTAAGGGGTATCTAGAGAGTGGGATAGGTTTAATAACTACCCTAACCCTAACGCGTACCCTAACCCTAACCCCTACCCTAAACCTAACACGTACTCTAATCCTAACCCATACCCTAAAATGAGCCCTAACCCTAACCCTAACCCTAACCCATACCCTACACTGTACATGGACCCCTCCCCGAACCCGTACCCTAAGCCGTACCCTATCCCTAACCCTAAGCCTAACCCTAACCCTAGGCTACCCTTGACTGCTTCTGCCTCCAATAGATTTCCTAAGCAGTAGTGTTTTAAGGAACAGCTTAAAAAGAGAATCCTAATGTGATTTCTTTATAATGGGTGTGTTCCTTATCTTATCCTAGTGTCTAAACTCTTCTCCATGGCTGGACCCCCAAATAATATTCCTTTACGTGCTAAGGGGTATCTAGAGAGTGGGATAGGTTTAATAACTACCCTAACCCTAACCCCTACCCTAACCCTAACCCCTATCCTAACCCTAACACTTACCCTAATCCTAACCCGTACCCTAAACCGAGCCCTAACCCTAACACTAACCCTAACCCTAACCCTAACCCATACCCTACACCGTACACGGACCCCTCCCCGAACCCGTACCCTAAGCCGTACCCTAACCCTAACCCTAAGCCTAACCCTAACCCTAGGCTACCCTTGACTGCTTCTGCCTCCAATAGATTTCCTAAGCACTAGTGTTTTAAGGAACAGCTTAAAAAGAGAATCCTAATGTGATTTCTTTATAATGGGAGTGTTCCTTATCTAATCCTAGTGTGTAAACTCTTCTCCATGGCTGGACCCCCAAATAATATTCCTTTACGTGCTAAGGGTTATCTAGAGAATGGGATAGGTTTAATAACAACCCTAACCCTAACGCGTATCCTAACCCTAACCCCTACCCTAACCCTAACATGTACCCTAATCCTAACCCGTACCCTAAACCGAGCCCTAACCCTAACACTAACCCTAACCCTAACCCATACCCTACACCGTACACGGACCCCTCACCGAACCCGTACCCTAAGCCGTACCCTAACCCTAACCCTAAGCCTAACCCTAACCCTAGGCTACCCTTGACTGTTTCTGCCTCCAATAGTTTTCCTAAGCACTAGTGTTTTAAGGAACAGCTTAAAAAGAGAATCCTAATGTGATTTCTTTATAATGGGTGTGTTGCTTATCTTATCCTAGTGTCTAAACTCTTCTCCATGGCTGGACCTCCAAATAATATTCCTTTACGTGCTAAGGGGTATCTAGAGAGTGGGATAGGTTTAATAACTACCCTAACCCTAACACGTACCCTAACCCTAACCCCTACCCTAACCCTAACACGTACCCTAATCCTAACCCGTACCCTAAAACGAGCCCTAACCCTAACACTAACCCTAACCCTAACCCATACCCTACACCGTACACGGACCCCTCACCGAACCAGTACCCTAAGCCGTACCCTAACCCTAACCCTAAGCCTAACCCTAACCCTGGGCTACCTTTGACTGCTTCTGCCTCCAATAGATTTCCTAAGCACTAGTGTTTTAAGGAACAGCTTAAAAAGAGAATCCTAATGTGATTTCTTTATAATGGGAGTGTTCCTTATCTAATCCTAGTGTGTAAACTCTTCTCCATGGCTGGACCCCCAAATAATATTCCTTTACGTGCTAAGGGTTATCTAGAGAATGGGATAGGTTTAATAACAACCCTAACCCTAACGCGTATCCTAACCCTAACCCCTACCCTAACCCTAACATGTACCCTAATCCTAACCCGTACCCTAAACCGAGCCCTAACCCTAACACTAACCCTAACCCTAACCCATACCCTACACCGTACACGGACCCCTCACCGAACCTGTACCCTAAGCCGTACCCTAACCCTAACCCTAAGCCTAACCCTAACCCTAGGCTACCTTTGACTGCTTCTGCCTCCAATAGATTTCCTAAGCACTAGTGTTTTAAGGAACAGCTTAAAAAGAGAATCCTAATGTGATTTCTTTATAATGGGAGTGTTCCTTATCTAATCCTAGTGTGTAAACTCTTCTCCATGGCTGGACCCCCAAATAATATTCCTTTACGTGCTAAGGGTTATCTAGAGAATGGGATAGGTTTAATAACAACCCTAACCCTAACGCGTATCCTAACCCTAACCCCTACCCTAACCCTAACATGTACCCTAATCCTAACCCGTACCCTAAACCGAGCCCTAACCCTAACACTAACCCTAACCCTAACCCATACCCTACACCGTACACGGACCCCTCACCGAACCTGTACCCTAAGCCGTACCCTAACCCTAACCCTAAGCCTAACCCTAACCCTAGGCTACCTTTGACTGCTTCTGCCTCCAATAGATTTCCTAAGCACTAGTGTTTTAAGGAACAGCTTAAAAAGAGAATCCTAATGTGATTTCTTTATAATGGGTGTGTTCCTTATCTTATCCTAGTGTCTAAATTCTTCTCCATGGCTGGACCCCAAATAATATTCCTTTACGTGCTAAGGGGTATCTAGAGAGTGGGATAGGTTTAATAACTACCCTAACCCTAACGCGTACCCTAACCCTAACCCCTACCCTAAACCTAACACGTACTCTAATCCTAACCCGTACCCTAAAATGAGCCCTAACCCTAACACTAACCCTAACCCTAACCCTAACCCATACCCTACACCGTACACGGACCCCTCCCCGAACCCGTACCCTAAGCCGTACCCTAACCCTAACCCTAAGCCTAACCCTAACCCTAGGCTACCCTTGACTGCTTCTGCCTCCAATAGATTTCCTAAGCACTAGTGTTTTAAGGAACAGCTTAAAAAGAGAATCCTAATGTGATTTCTGTATAATGGGTGTGTTCCTTATCTTATCCTAGTGTCTAAACTCTTCTCCATGGCTGGACCCCCAAATAATATTCCTTTACGTGCTAAGGGGTATCTAGAGAGTGGGATAGGTTTAATAACTACCCTAACCCTAACCCCTACCCTAACCCTAACCCCTACCCTAACCCTAACACGTACCCTAATCCTAACCCATACCCTAAACCGAGCCCTAACCCTAACACTAACCCTAACCCTAACCCTAACCCATACCCTACACCGTACACGGACCCCTCCCCGAACCCGTACCCTAAGCCGTACCCTAACCCTAACCCTAAGCCTAACCCTAACCCTAGGCTACCCTTGACTGCTTCTGCCTCCAATAGATTTCCTAAGCACTAGTGTTTTAAGGAACAGCTTAAAAAGAGAATCCTAATGTGATTTCTTTATAATGGGTGTGTTCCTTATCTTATCCTAGTGTCTAAATTCTTCTCCATGGCTGGACCCCAAATAATATTCCTTTACGTGCTAAGGGGTATCTAGAGAGTGGGATAGGTTTAATAACTACCCTAACCCTAACGCGTACCCTAACCCTAACCCCTACCCTAAACCTAACACGTACTCTAATCTTAACCCGTACCCTAAAATGAGCCCTAACCCTAACACTAACCCTAACCCTAACCCTAACCCATACCCTACACCGTACACGGACCCCTCCCCGAACCCGTACCCTAAGCCGTACCCTAACCCTAACCCTAAGCCTAACCCTAACCCGAGGCTACCCTTGACTGCTTCTGCCTCCAATAGATTTCCTAAGCACTAGTGTTTTAAGGAACAGCTTAAAAAGAGAATCCTAATGTGATTTCTTTATAATGGGTGTGTTCCTTATCTTATCCTAGTGTGTAAACTCTTCTCCATGGCTGGACCCTCAAATAATATTCCTTTACGTGCTAAGGGTTATCTAGAGAACGGGATAGGTTTAATAACAACCCTAACCCTAACGCGTACCCTAACCCTAACCCCTACCCTAACCCTAACATGTACCCTAATCCTAAACCGTACCCTAAACCGAGCCCTAACCCTAACACTAACCCTAACCCTAACCCTAACCCATACCCTACACCGTACACGGACTCCTCCCCGAACCCGTACCCTAAGCCGTACCCTAACCCTAACCCTAAGCCTAACCCTAACCCTAGGCTACCCTTGACAGCTTCTGCTTCCAATAGATTTCCTAAGCACTAGTGTTTTAAGGAACAGCTTAAAAAGAGAATCCTAATGTGATTTCTTTATAATGGGTGTGTTCCTTATCTTATCCTAGTGTCTAAATTTTTCTCCATGGCTGGACCCCCAAATAATATTCCTTTACGTGCTAAGGGGTATCTAGAGAGTGGGATAGGTTTAATAACTACCCTAACCCTAACGCGTACCCTAACCCTAACCCCTACCCTAAACCTAACACGTACTCTAATCCTAACCCATACCCTAAAATGAGCCCTAACCCTAACCCTAACCCTAACCCATACCCTACACTGTACATGGACCCCTCCCCGAACCCGTACCCTAAGCCGTACCCTATCCCTAACCCTAAGCCTAACCCTAACCCTAGGCTACCCTTGACTGCTTCTGCCTCCAATAGATTTCCTATGCAGTAGTGTTTTAAGGAACAGCTTAAAAAGAGAATCCTAATGTGATTTCTTTATAATGGGTGTGTTCCTTATCTTATCCTAGTGTCTAAACTCTTCTCCATGGCTGGACCCCCAAATAATATTCCTTTACGTGCTAAGGGGTATCTAGAGAGTGGGATAGGTTTAATAACTACCCTAACCCTAACGTGTACCCTAACCCTAACCCCTACCCTAAACCTAACACGTACCCTAATCCTAACCCGTACCCTAAAATGAGCCCTAACCCTAACACTAACCCTAACCCTAACCCTAACCCATACCCTACACCGTACACGGACCCCTCCCCGAACCCGTACCCTAAGCCGTACCCTAACCCTAACCCTAAGCCTAACCCTAACCCTAGGCTACCCTTGACTGCTTCTGCCTCCAATAGATTTCCTAAGCACTAGTGTTTTAAGGAACAGCTTAAAAAGAGAATCCTAATGTGATTTCTGTATAATGGGTGTGTTCCTTATCTTATCCTAGTGTCTAAACTCTTCTCCATGGCTGGACCCCCAAATAATATTCCTTTACGTGCTAAGGGGTATCTAGAGAGTGGGATAGGTTTAATAACTACCCTAACCCTAACCCCTACCCTAACCCTAACCCCTACCCTAACCCTAACACGTACCCTAATCCTAACCCGTACCCTAAACCGAGCCCTAACCCTAACACTAACCCTAACCCTAACCCTAACCCATACCCTACACTGTACATGGACCCCTCCCCGAACCCGTACCCTAAGCCGTACCCTATCCCTAACCCTAAGCCTAACCCTAACCCTAGGCTACCCTTGACTTCTTCTGCCTCCAATAGATTTCCTAAGCACTAGTGTTTTAAGGAACAGCTTAAAAACAGAATCCTAATGTGATTTCTTTATAATGGGTGTGTTCCTTATCTTATCCTAGTGTCTAAACTCTTCTCCATGGCTGGACCCCCAAATAATATTCCTTTACGTGCTAAGGGGTATCTAGAGAGTGGGATAGGTTTAATAACTACCCTAACCCGAACCCCTACCCTAACCCCTACCCTAACCCTAACACGTAACCTAATCCTAACCCGTACCCTAAACCGAGCCCTAACCCTAACACTAACCCTAACCCTAACCCATACCCTACACCGTACACGGACCCCTCACCGAACCCGTACCCTAAGCCGTACCCTAACCCTAACCCTAAGCCTAACCCTAACCCTAGGCTACCCTTGACTGCTTCTACCTCCAATAGATTTCCTAAGCACTAGTGTTTTAAGGAACAGCTTAAAAAGAGAATCCTAATGTGATTTCTTTATAATGGGTGTGTTCCTTATCTTATCCTAGTGTCTAAACTCTTCTCCATGGCTGGACCCCCAAATAATATTCCTTTACGTGCTAAGGGGTATCTAGAGAGTGAGATAGGTTTAATAACTACCCTAACCCTAACACGTACCCTAACCCTAACCCCTACCCTAACCCTAACACGTACCCTAATCCTAACCCGTACCCTAAAACGAGCCCTAACCCTAACACTAACCCTAACCCTAACCCATACCCTACACCGTACACGGACCCCTCACCGAACCCGTACCCTAAGCCGTACCCTAACCCTAACCCTAAGCCTAACCGTAACCCTAGGCTACCTTTGACTGCTTCTGCCTCCAATAGATTTCCTAAGCACTAGTGTTTTAAGGAACAGCTTAAAAAGAGAATCCTAATATGATTTCTTTATAATGGGTGTGTTCCTTATCTTATCCTAGTGTCTAAATTCTTCTCCATGGCTGGACCCCAAATAATATTCCTTTACGTGCTAAGGGGTATCTAGAGAGTGGGATAGGTTTAATAACTACCCTAACCCTAACGCGTACCCTTACCCTAACCCCTACCCTAAACCTAACACGTACTCTAATCCTAACCCGTACCCTAAAATGAGCCCTAACCCTAACACTAACCCTAACCCTAACCCTAAACCATACCCTACACCGTACACGGACCCCTCCCCGAACCCGTACCCTAAGCCGTACCCTAACCCTATCCCTAGGCTACCCTTGACTGCTTCTGCCTCCAATAGATTTCCTAAGCACTAGTGTTTTAAGGAACAGCTTAAAAAGAGAATCCTAATGTGATTTCTGTATAATGGGTGTGTTCCTTATCTTATCCTAGTGTGGAAACTCTTCTCCATGGCTGGACCCTCAAATAATATTCCTTTACGTGCTAAGGGTTATGTAGAGAATGGGATAGGTTTAATAACAACCCTAACCCTAACGCGTATCCTAACCCTAACCCCTACCCTAACCCTAACATGTACCCTAATCCTAAACCGTACCCTAAACCGAGCCCTAACCCTAACCCTAACACTAACCCTAACCCTAACCCATACCCTACACCGTACACGGACTCCTCCCCGAACCCGTACCCTAAGCCGTACCCTAACCCTAACCCTAAGCCTAACCCTAACCCTAGGCTACCCTTGACAGCTTCTGCTTCCAATAGATTTCCTAAGCACTAGTGTTTTAAGGAACAGCTTAAAAAGAGAATCCTAATGTGATTTCTTTATAATGGGTGTGTTCCTTATTTATCCTAGTGTCTAAATTTTTCTCCATGGCTGGACCCCCAAATAATATTCCTTTACGTGCTAAGGGGTATCTAGAGAGTGGGATAGGTTTAATAACTACCCTAACCCTAACGCGTACCGTAACCCTAACCCCTACCCTAAACCTAACACGTACTCTAATCCTAACCCATACCCTAAAATGAGCCCTAACCCTAACCCTAACCCTAACCCATACCCTACACTGTACATGGACCCCTCCCCGAACCCGTACCCTAAGCCGTACCCTATCCCTAACCCTAAGCCTAACCCTAACCCTAGGCTACCCTTGACTGCTTCTGCCTCCAATAGATTTCCTAAGCACTAGTGTTTTAAGGAACAGCTTAAAAAGAGAATCCTAATGTGATTTCTTTATAATGGGTGTGTTCCTTATCTTATCCTAGTGTCTAAACTCTTCTCCATGGCTGGACCCCCAAATAATATTCCTTTACGTGCTAAGGGGTATCTAGAGAGTGGGATAGGTTTAATAACTACCCTAACCCTAAGCCCTACCCTAACCCTAACACCTACCCTAACCCTAACACGTACCCTAATCCTAACCCGTACCCTAAACCGAGCCCTAACCCTAACACTAACCCTAACCCTAACCCTAACCCATACCCTACACCGTACACGGACCCCTCCCCGAACCCGTACCCTAAGCCGTACCCTAACCCTAACCCTAAGCCTAACCCTAACCCTAGGCTACCCTTGACTGCTTCTGCCTCCAATAGATTTCCTAAGCACTAGTGTTTTAAGGAACAGCTTAAAAAGAGAATCCTAATGTGATTTCTTTATAATGGGAGTGTTCCTTATCTAATCCTAGTGTGTAAACTCTTCTCCATGGCTGGACCCCCAAATAATATTCCTTTACGTGCTAAGGGGTATCTAGAGAGTGGGATAGGTTTAATAACTACCCTAACCCGAACCCCTACCCTAACCCCTACCCTAACCCTAACACGTACCCTAATCCTAACCCGTACCCTAAACCGAGCCCTAACCCTAACACTAACCCTAACCCTAACCCATACCCTACACCGTACACGGACCCCTCCCCGAACCCGTACCCTAAGCCGTACCCTAACCCTAACCCTAAGCCTAACCCTAACCCTAGGCTACCCTTGACTGCTTCTACCTCCAATAGATTTCCTAAGCACTAGTGTTTTAAGGAACAGCTTAAAAAGAGAATCCTAATGTGATTTCTTTATAATGGGTGTGTTCCTTATCTTATCCTAGTGTCTAAATTCTTCTCCATGGCTGGACCCCAAATAATATTCCTTTACGTGCTAAGGGGTATCTAGAGAGTGGGATAGGTTTAATAACTACCCTAACCCTAACGCGTACACTTACCCTAACCCCTACCCTAAACCTAACACGTACTCGAATCCTAACCCGTACCCTAAAATGAGCCCTAACCCTAACACTAACCCTAACCCTAACCCTAACCCATACCCTACACCGTACACGGACCCCTCCCCGAACCCGTACCCTAAGCCGTACCCTAACCCTAACCCTAGGCTACCCTTGACTGCTTCTGCCTCCAATAGATTTCCTAAGCACTAGTGTTTTAAGGAACAGCTTAAAAAGAGAATCCTAATGTGATTTCTGTATAATGGGTGTGTTCCTTATCTTATCCTAGTGTGGAAACTCTTCTCCATGGCTGGACCCTCAAATAATATTCCTTTACGTGCTAAGGGTTATGTAGAGAATGGGATAGGTTTAATAACAACCCTAACCCTAACGCGTATCCTAACCCTAACCCCTACCCTAACCCTAACATGTACCCTAATCCTAAACCATACCCTAAACCGAGCCCTAACCCTAACCCTAACACTAACCCTAACCCTAACCCATACCCTACACCGTACACGGACTCCTCCCCGAACCCGTACCCTAAGCCGTACCCTAACCCTAACCCTAAGCCTAACCCTAACCCTAGGCTACCCTTGACAGCTTCTGCTTCCAATAGATTTCCTAAGCACTAGTGTTTTAAGGAACAGCTTAAAAAGAGAATCCTAATGTGATTTCTTTATAATGGGTGTGTTCCTTATTTATCCTAGTGTCTAAATTTTTCTCCATGGCTGGACCCCCAAATAATATTCCTTTACGTGCTAAGGGGTATCTAGAGAGTGGGATAGGTTTAATAACTACCCTAACCCTAACGCGTACCGTAACCCTAACCCCTACCCTAAACCTAACACGTACTCTAATCCTAACCCATACCCTAAAATGAGCCCTAACCCTAACCCTAACCCTAACCCATACCCTACACTGTACATGGACCCCTCCCCGAACCCGTACCCTAAGCCGTACCCTATCCCTAACCCTAAGCCTAACCCTAACCCTAGGCTACCCTTGACTGCTTCTGCCTCCAATAGATTTCCTAAGCACTAGTGTTTTAAGGAACAGCTTAAAAAGAGAATCCTAATGTGATTTCTTTATAATGGGTGTGTTCCTTATCTTATCCTAGTGTCTAAACTCTTCTCCATGGCTGGACCCCCAAATAATATTCCTTTACGTGCTAAGGGGTATCTAGAGAGTGGGATAGGTTTAATAACTACCCTAACCCTAAGCCCTACCCTAACCCTAACCCCTACCCTAACCCTAACACGTACCCTAATCCTAACCCGTACCCTAAACCGAGCCCTAACCCTAACACTAACCCTAACCCTAACCCTAACCCATACCCTACACCGTACACGGACCCCTCCCCGAACCCGTACCCTAAGCCGTACCCTAACCCTAACCCTAAGCCTAACCCTAACCCTAGGCTACCCTTGACTGCTTCTGCCTCCAATAGATTTCCTAAGCACTAGTGTTTTAAGGAACAGCTTAAAAAGAGAATCCTAATGTGATTTCTTTATAATGGGTGTGTTCCTTATCTTATCCTAGTGTCTAAATTCTTCTCCATGGCTGGACCCCAAATAATATTCCTTTACGTGCTAAGGGGTATCTAGAGAGTGGGATAGGTTTAATAACTACCCTAACCCTAACGCGTACCCTAACCCTAACCCCTACCCTAAACCTAACACGTACTCTAATCCTAACCCGTACCCTAAAATGAGCCCTAACCCTAACACTAACCCTAACCCTAACCCTAACCCATACCCTACACCGTACACGGACCCCTCCCCGAACCCGTACCCTAAGCCGTACCCTAACCCTAACCCTAAGCCTAACCCTAACCCTAGGCTACCCTTGACTGCTTCTGCCTCCAATAGATTTCCTAAGCACTAGTGTTTTAAGGAACAGCTTAAAAAGAGAATCCTAATGTGATTTCTTTATAATGGGTGTGTTCCTTATCTTATCCTAGTGTGTAAACTCTTCTCCATGGCTGGACCCTCAAATAATATTCCTTTACGTGCTAAGGGTTATCTAGAGAATGGGATAGGTTTAACAACAACCCTAACCCTAACGCGTACCCTAACCCTAACCCCTACCCTAACCCTAACATGTACCCTAATCCTAAACCGTACCCTAAACCGAGCCCTAACCCTAACACTAACCCTAACCCTAACCCTAACCCATACCCTACACCGTACACGGACTCCTCCCCGAACCCGTACCCTAAGCCGTACCCTAACCCTAACCCTAAGCCTAACCCTAACCCTAGGCTACCCTTGACAGCTTCTGCTTCCAATAGATTTCCTAAGCACTAGTGTTTTAAGGAAGAGCTTAAAAAGAGAATCCTAATGTGATTTCTTTATAATGGGTGTGTTCCTTATCTTATCCTAGTGTCTAAATTTTTCTCCATGGCTGGACCCCCAAATAATATTCCTTTACGTGCTAAGGGGTATCTAGAGAGTGGGATAGGTTTAATAACTACCCTAACCCTAACGCGTACCCTAACCCTAACCCCTACCCTAAACCTAACACGTACTCTAATCCTAACCCATACCCTAAAATGAGCCCTAACCCTAACCCTAACCCTAACCCATACCCTACACTGTACATGGACCCTTCCCCGAACCCGTACCCTAAGCCGTACCCTATCCCTAACCCTAAGCCTAACCCTAACCCTAGGCTACCCTTGACTGCTTCTGCCTCCAATAGATTTCCTAAGCAGTAGTGTTTTAAGGAACAGCTTAAAAAGAGAATCCTAATGTGATTTCTTTATAATGGGTGTGTTCCTTATCTTATCCTAGTGTCTAAACTCTTCTCCATGGCTGGACCCCCAAATAATATTCCTTTACGTGCTAAGGGGTATCTAGAGAGTGGGATAGGTTTAATAACTACCCTAACCCTAACGCGTACCCTAACCCTAACCCCTACCCTAAACCTAACACGTACTCTAATCCTAACCCGTACCCTAAAATGAGCCCTAACCCTAACACTAACCCTAACCCTAACCCTAACCCATACCCTACACCGTACACGGACCCCTCCCCGAACCCGTACCCTAAGCCGTACCCTAACCCTAACCCTAAGCCTAACCCTAACCCTAGGCTACCCTTGACTGCTTCTGCCTCCAATAGATTTCCTAAGCACTAGTGTTTTAAGGAACAGCTTAAAAAGAGAATCCTAATGTGATTTCTGTATAATGGGTGTGTTCCTTATCTTATCCTAGTGTCTAAACTCTTCTCCATGGCTGGACCCCCAAATAATATTCCTTTACGTGCTAAGGGGTATCTAGAGAGTGGGATAGGTTTAATAACTACCCTAACCCTAACCTCTACCCTAACCCTAACCCCTACCCTAACCCTAACACGTACCCTAATCCTAACCCGTACCCTAAACCGAGCCCTAACCCTAACACTAACCCTAACCCTAACCCTAACCCATACCCTACACCGTACACGGACCCCTCCCCGAACCCGTACCCTAAGCCGTACCCTAACCCTAACCCTAAGCCTAACCCTAACCCTAGGCTACCCTTGACTGCTTCTGCCTCCAATAGATTTCCTAAGCACTAGTGTTTTAAGGAACAGCTTAAAAAGAGAATCCTAATGTGATTTCTTTATAATGGGTGTGTTCCTTATCTTATCCTAGTGTCTAAATTCTTCTCCATGGCTGGACCCCAAATAATATTCCTTTACGTGCTAAGGGGTATCTAGAGAGTGGGATAGGTTTAATAACTACCCTAACCCTAACGCGTACCCTAACCCTAACCCCTACCCTAAACCTAACACGTACTCTAATCCTAACCCGAACCCTAAAATGAGCCCTAACCCTAACACTAACCCTAACCCTAACCCTAACCCATACCCTACACCGTACACGGACCCCTCCCCGAACCCGTACCCTAAGCCGTACCCTAACCCTAACCCTAAGCCTAACCCTAACCCTAGGCTACCCTTGACTGCTTCTGCCTCCAATAGATTTCCTAAGCACTAGTGTTTTAAGGAACAGCTTAAAAAGAGAATCCTAATGTGATTTCTTTATAATGGGTGTGTTCCTTATCTTATCCTAGTGTGTAAACTCTTCTCCATGGCTGGACCCTCAAATAATATTCCTTTACGTGCTAAGGGTTATCTAGAGAATGGGATAGGTTTAATAACAACCCTAACCCTAACGCGTACCCTAACCCTAACCCCTACCCTAACCCTAACATGTACCCTAATCCTAAACCGTACCCTAAACCGAGCCCTAACCCTAACACTAACCCTAACCCTAACCCTAACCCATACCCTACACCGTACACGGACTCCTCCCCGAAACCGTACCCTAAGCCGTACCCTAACCCTAACCCTAAGCCTAACCCTAACCCTAGGCTACCCTTGACAGCTTCTGCTTCCAATAGATTTCCTAAGCACTAGTGTTTTAAGGAAGAGCTTAAAAAGAGAATCCTAATGTGATTTCTTTATACTGGGTGTGTTCCTTATCTTATCCTAGTGTCTAAATTTTTCTCCATGGCTGGACCCCCAAATAATATTCCTTTACGTGCTAAGGGGTATCTAGAGAGTGGGATAGGTTTAATAACTACCCTAACCCTAACGCGTACCCTAACCCTAACCCCTACCCTAAACCTAACACGTACTCTAATCCTAACCCATACCCTAAAATGAGCCCTAACCCTAACCCTAACCCTAACCCATACCCTACACTGTACATGGACCCCTCCCCGAACCCGTACCCTAAGCCGTACCCTATCCCTAACCCTAAGCCTAACCCTAACCCTAGGCTACCCTTGACTGCTTCTGCCTCCAATAGATTTCCTAAGCAGTAGTGTTTTAAGGAACAGCTTAAAAAGAGAATCCTAATGTGATTTCTTTATAATGGGTGTGTTCCTTATCTTATCCTAGTGTCTAAACTCTTCTCCATGGCTGGACCCCCAAATAATATTCCTTTACGTGCTAAGGGGTATCTAGAGAGTGGGATAGGTTTAATAACTACCCTAACCCTAAGCCCTACCCTAACCCTAACCCCTACCCTAACCCTAACACGTACCCTAATCCTAACCCGTACCCTAAACCAAGCCCTAACCCTAACACTAACCCTAACCCTAACCCTAACCCATACCCTACACCGTACACGGACCCCTCCCCGAACCCGTACCCTAAGCCGTACCCTAACCCTAACCCTAAGCCTAACCCTAACCCTAGGCTACCCTTGACTGCTTCTGCCTCCAATAGATTTCCTAAGCACTAGTGTTTTAAGGAACAGCTTAAAAAGAGAATCCTAATGTGATTTCTGTATAATGGGTGTGTTCCTTATCTTATCCTAGTGTCTAAACTCTTCTCCATGGCTGGACCCCCAAATAATATTCCTTTACGTGCTAACGGGTATCTAGAGAGTGGGATAGGTTTAATAACTACCCTAACCCTAACCCCTACCCTAACCCTAACCCTACCCTAACCCTAACACGTACCCTAATCCTAACCCGTACCCTAAACCGAGCCCTAACCCTAACACTAACCCTAACCCTAACCCTAACCCATACCCTACACCGTACACGGACCCCTCCCCGAACCCGTACCCTAAGCCGTACCCTAACCCTAACCCTAACCCTAGGCTACCCTTGACTGCTTCTGCCTCCAATAGATTTCCTAAGCACTAGTGTTTTAAGGAACAGCTTAAAAAGAGAATCCTAATGTGATTTCTTTATAATGGGTGTGTTCCTTATCTTATCCTAGTGTGTAAACTCTTCTCCATGGCTGGACCCTCAAATAATATTCCTTTACGTGCTAAGGGTTATCTAGAGAATGGGATAGGTTTAATAACAACCCTAACCCTAACGCGTACCCTAACCCTAACCCCTACCCTAACCCTAACATGTACCCTAATCCTAAACCGTACCCTAAACCGAGCCCTAACCCTAACACTAACCCTAACCCTAACCCTAACCCATACCCTACACCGTACACGGACTCCTCCCCGAACCCGTACCCTAAGCCGTACCCTAACCCTAACCCTAAGCCTAACCCTAACCCTAGGCTACCCTTGACAGCTTCTGCTTCCAATAGATTTCCTAAGCACTAGTGTTTTAAGGAAGAGCTTAAAAAGAGAATCCTAATGTGATTTCTTTATAATGGGTGTGTTCCTTATCTTATCCTAGTGTCTAAATTTTTCTCCATGGCTGGACCCCCAAATAATATTCCTTTACGTGCTAAGGGGTATCTAGAGAGTGGGATAGGTTTAATAACTACCCTAACCCTAACGCGTACCCTAACCCTAACCCCTACCCTAAACCTAACACGTACTCTAATCCTAACCCATACCCTAAAATGAGCCCTAACCCTAACCCTAACCCTAACCCATACACTACACTGTACATGGACCCTTCCCCGAACCCGTACCCTAAGCCGTACCCTATCCCTAACCCTAAGCCTAACCCTAACCCTAGGCTACCCTTGACTGCTTCTGCCTCCAATAGATTTCCTAAGCAGTAGTGTTTTAAGGAACAGCTTAAAAAGAGAATCCTAATGTGATTTCTTTATAATGGGTGTGTTCCTTATCTTATCCTAGTGTCTAAACTCTTCTCCATGGCTGGACCCCCAAATAATATTCCTTTACGTGCTAAGGGGTATCTAGAGAGTGGGATAGGTTTAATAACTACCCTAACCCTAACGCGTACCCTAACCCTAACCCCTACCCTAAACCTAACACGTACTCTAATCCTAACCCGTACCCTAAAATGAGCCCTAACCCTAACACTAACCCTAACCCTAACCCTAACCCATACCCTACACCGTACACGGACCCCTCCCCGAACCCGTACCCTAAGCCGTACCCTAACCCTAACCCTAAGCCTAACCCTAACCCTAGGCTACCCTTGACTGCTTCTGCCTCCAATAGATTTCCTAAGCACTAGTGTTTTAAGGAACAGCTTAAAAAGAGAATCCTAATGTGATTTCTTTATAATGGGTGTGTTCCTTATCTTATCCTAGTGTGTAAACTCTTCTCCATGGCTGGACCCTCAAATAATATTCCTTTACGTGCTAAGGGTTATCTAGAGAATGGGATAGGTTTAATAACAACCCTAACCCTAACGCGTACCCTAACCCTAACCCCTACCCTAACCCTAACATGTACCCTAATCCTAAACCGTACCCTAAACCGAGCCCTAACCCTAACACTAACCCTAACCCTAACCCTAACCCATACCCTACACCGTACACGGACTCCTCCCCGAACCCGTACCCTAAGCCGTACCCTAACCCTAACCCTAAGCCTAACCCTAACCCTAGGCTACCCTTGACAGCTTCTGCTTCCAATAGATTTCCTAAGCACTAGTGTTTTAAGGAACAGCTTAAAAAGAGAATCCTAATGTGATTTCTTTATAATGGGTGTGTTCCTTATCTTATCCTAGTGTCTAAATTTTTCTCCATGGCTGGACCCCCAAATAATATTCCTTTACGTGCTAAGGGGTATCTAGAGAGTGGGATAGGTTTAATAACTACCCTAACCCTAACGCGTACCCTAACCCTAACCCCTACCCTAAACCTAACACGTACTCTAATCCTAACCCATACCCTAAAATGAGCCCTAACCCTAACCCTAACCCTAACCCATACCCTACACTGTACATGGACCCCTCCCCGAACCCGTACCCTAAGCCGTACCCTATCCCTAACCCTAAGCCTAACCCTAACCCTAGGCTACCCTTGACTGCTTCTGCCTCCAATAGATTTCCTAAGCAGTAGTGTTTTAAGGAACAGCTTAAAAAGAGAATCCTAATGTGATTTCTTTATAATGGGTGTGTTCCTTATCTTATCCTAGTGTCTAAACTCTTCTCCATGGCTGGACCCCCAAATAATATTCCTTTACGTGCTAAGGGGTATCTAGAGAGTGGGATAGGTTTAATAACTACCCTAACCCTAAGCCCTACCCTAACCCTAACCCCTACCCTAACCCTAACACGTACCCTAATCCTAACCCGTACCCTAAACCAAGCCCTAACCCTAACACTAACCCTAACCCTAACCCTAACCCATACCCTACACCGTACACGGACCCCTCCCCGAACCCGTACCCTAAGCCGTACCCTAACCCTAACCCTAAGCCTAACCCTAACCCTAGGCTACCCTTGACTGCTTCTGCCTCCAATAGATTTCCTAAGCACTAGTGTTTTAAGGAACAGCTTAAAAAGAGAATCCTAATGTGATTTCTGTATAATGGGTGTGTTCCTTATCTTATCCTAGTGTCTAAACTCTTCTCCATGGCTGGACCCCCAAATAATATTCCTTTACGTGCTAACGGGTATCTAGAGAGTGGGATAGGTTTAATAACTACCCTAACCCTAACCCCTACCCTAACCCTAACCCCTACCCTAACCCTAACACGTACCCTAATCCTAACCCGTACCCTAAACCGAGCCCTAACCCTAACACTAACCCTAACCCTAACCCTAACCCATACCCTACACCGTACACGGACCCCTCCCCGAACCCGTACCCTAAGCCGTACCCTAACCCTAACCCTAACCCTAGGCTACCCTTGACTGCTTCTGCCTCCAATAGATTTCCTAAGCACTAGTGTTTTAAGGAACAGCTTAAAAAGAGAATCCTAATGTGATTTCTTTATAATGGGTGTGTTCCTTATCTTATCCTAGTGTGTAAACTCTTCTCCATGGCTGGACCCTCAAATAATATTCCTTTACGTGCTAAGGGTTATCTAGAGAATGGGATAGGTTTAATAACAACCGTAACCCTAACGCGTACCCTAACCCTAACCCCTACCCTAACCCTAACATGTACCCTAATCCTAAACCGTACCCTAAACCGAGCCCTAACCCTAACACTAACCCTAACCCTAACCCTAACCCATACCCTACACCGTACACGGACTCCTCCCCGAACCCGTACCCTAAGCCGTACCCTAACCCTAACCCTAAGCCTAACCCTAACCCTAGGCTACCCTTGACAGCTTCTGCTTCCAATAGATTTCCTAAGCACTAGTGTTTTAAGGAAGAGCTTAAAAAGAGAATCCTAATGTGATTTCTTTATAATGGGTGTGTTCCTTATCTTATCCTAGTGTCTAAATTTTTCTCCATGGCTGGACCCCCAAATAATATTCCTTTACGTGCTAAGGGGTATCTAGAGAGTGGGATAGGTTTAATAACTACCCTAACCCTAACGCGTACCCTAACCCTAACCCCTACCCTAAACCTAACACGTACTCTAATCCTAACCCATACCCTAAAATGAGCCCTAACCCTAACCCTAACCCTAACCCATACCCTACACTGTACATGGACCCTTCCCCGAACCCGTACCCTAAGCCGTACCCTATCCCTAACCCTAAGCCTAACCCTAACCCTAGGCTACCCTTGACTGCTTCTGCCTCCAATAGATTTCCTAAGCAGTAGTGTTTTAAGGAACAGCTTAAAAAGAGAATCCTAATGTGATTTCTTTATAATGGGTGTGTTCCTTATCTTATCCTAGTGTCTAAACTCTTCTCCATGGCTGGACCCCCAAATAATATTCCTTTACGTGCTAAGGGGTATCTAGAGAGTGGGATAGGTTTAATAACTACCCTAACCCTAACGCGTACCCTAACCCTAACCCCTACCCTAAACCTAACACGTACTCTAATCCTAACCCGTACCCTAAAATGAGCCCTAACCCTAACACTAACCCTAACCCTAACCCTAACCCATACCCTACACCGTACACGGACCCCTCCCCGAACCCGTACCCTAAGCCGTACCCTAACCCTAACCCTAAGCCTAACCCTAACCCTAGGCTACCCTTGACTGCTTCTGCCTCCAATAGATTTCCTAAGCACTAGTGTTTTAAGGAACAGCTTAAAAAGAGAATCCTAATGTGATTTCTGTATAATGGGTGTGTTCCTTATCTTATCCTAGTGTCTAAACTCTTCTCCATGGCTGGACCCCCAAATAATATTCCTTTACGTGCTAAGGGGTATCTAGAGAGTGGGATAGGTTTAATAACTACCCTAACCCTAACCCCTACCCTAACCCTAACCCCTACCCTAACCCTAACACGTACCCTAATCCTAACCCGTACCCTAAACCGAGCCCTAACCCTAACACTAACCCTAACCCTAACCCTAACCCATACCCTACACCGTACACGGACCCCTCCCTGAACCCGTACCCTAAGCCGTACCCTAACCCTAACCCTAAGCCTAACCCTAACCCTAGGCTACCCTTGACTGCTTCTGCCTCCAATAGATTTCCTAAGCACTAGTGTTTTAAGGAACAGCTTAAAAAGAGAATCCTAATGTGATTTCTTTATAATGGGTGTGTTCCTTATCTTATCCTAGTGTCTAAATTCTTCTCCATGGCTGGACCCCAAATAATATTCCTTTACGTGCTAAGGGGTATCTAGAGAGTGGGATAGGTTTAATAACTACCCTAACCCTAACGCGTACCCTAACCCTAACCCCTACCCTAAACCTAACACGTACTCTAATCCTAACCCGAACCCTAAAATGAGCCCTAACCCTAACACTAACCCTAACCCTAACCCTAACCCATACCCTACACCGTACACGGACCCCTCCCCGAACCCGTACCCTAAGCCGTACCCTAACCCTATCCCTAGGCTACCCTTGACTGCTTCTGCCTCCAATAGATTTCCTAAGCACTAGTGTTTTAAGGAACAGCTTAAAAAGAGAATCCTAATGTGATTTCTGTATAATGGGTGTGTTCCTTATCTTATCCTAGTGTGGAAACTCTTCTCCATGGCTGGACCCTCAAATAATATTCCTTTACGTGCTAAGGGTTATGTAGAGAATGGGATAGGTTTAATAACAACCCTAACCCTAACGCGTATCCTAACCCTAACCCCTACCCTAACCCTAACATGTACCCTAATCCTAAACCGTACCCTAAACCGAGCCCTAACCCTAACCCTAACACTAACCCTAACCCTAACCCATACCCTACACCGTACACGGACTCCTCCCCGAACCCGTACCCTAAGCCGTACCCTAACCCTAACCCTAAGCCTAACCCTAACCCTAGGCTACCCTTGACAGCTTCTGCTTCCAATAGATTTCCTAAGCACTAGTGTTTTAAGGAACAGCTTAAAAAGAGAATCCTAATGTGATTTCTTTATAATGGGTGTGTTCCTTATTTATCCTAGTGTCTAAATTTTTCTCCATGGCTGGACCCCCAAATAATATTCCTTTACGTGCTAAGGGGTATCTAGAGAGTGGGATAGGTTTAATAACTACCCTAACCCTAACGCGTACCGTAACCCTAACCCCTACCCTAAACCTAACACGTACTCTAATCCTAACCCATACCCTAAAATGAGCCCTAACCCTAACCCTAACCCTAACCCATACCCTACACTGTACATGGACCCCTCCCCGAACCCGTACCCTAAGCCGTACCCTATCCCTAACCCTAAGCCTAACCCTAACCCTAGGCTACCCTTGACTGCTTCTGCCTCCAATAGATTTCCTAAGCACTAGTGTTTTAAGGAACAGCTTAAAAAGAGAATCCTAATGTGATTTCTTTATAATGGGTGTGTTCCTTATCTTATCCTAGTGTCTAAACTCTTCTCCATGGCTGGACCCCCAAATAATATTCCTTTACGTGCTAAGGGGTATCTAGAGAGTGGGATAGGTTTAATAACTACCCTAACCCTAAGCCCTACCCTAACCCTAACACCTACCCTAACCCTAACACGTACCCTAATCCTAACCCGTACCCTAAACCGAGCCCTAACCCTAACACTAACCCTAACCCTAACCCTAACCCATACCCTACACCGTACACGGACCCCTCCCCGAACCCGTACGCTAAGCCGTACCCTAACCCTAACCCTAAGCCTAACCCTAACCCTAGGCTACCCTTGACTGCTTCTGCCTCCAATAGATTTCCTAAGCACTAGTGTTTTAAGGAACAGCTTAAAAAGAGAATCCTAATGTGATTTCTTTATAATGGGAGTGTTCCTTATCTAATCCTAGTGTGTAAACTCTTCTCCATGGCTGGACCCCCAAATAATATTCCTTTACGTGCTAAGGGGTATCTAGAGAGTGGGATAGGTTTAATAACTACCCTAACCCGAACCCCTACCCTAACCCCTACCCTAACCCTAACACGTACCCTAATCCTAACCCGTACCCTAAACCGAGCCCTAACCCTAACACTAACCCTAACCCTAACCCATACCCTACACCGTACACGGACCCCTCCCCGAACCCGTACCCTAAGCCGTACCCTAACCCTAACCCTAAGCCTAACCCTAACCCTAGGCTACCCTTGACTGCTTCTACCTCCAATAGATTTCCTAAGCACTAGTGTTTTAAGGAACAGCTTAAAAAGAGAATCCTAATGTGATTTCTTTATAATGGGTGTGTTCCTTATCTTATCCTAGTGTCTAAATTCTTCTCCATGGCTGGACCCCAAATAATATTCCTTTACGTGCTAAGGGGTATCTAGAGAGTGGGATAGGTTTAATAACTACCCTAACCCTAACCCCTACCCTAACCCTAACCCCTACCCTAACCCTAACACGTACCCTAATCCTAACCCGTACCCTAAACCGAGCCCTAACCCTAACACTAACCCTAACCCTAACCCTAACCCATACCCTACACCGTACACGGACCCCTCCCCGAACCCGTACCCTAAGCCGTACCCTAACCCTAACCCTAAGCCTAACCCTAACCCTAGGCTACCCTTGACTGCTTCTGCCTCCAATAGATTTCCTAAGCACTAGTGTTTTAAGGAACAGCTTAAAAAGAGAATCCTAATGTGATTTCTTTATAATGGGTGTGTTCCTTATCTTATCCTAGTGTCTAAATTCTTCTCCATGGCTGGACCCCAAATAATATTCCTTTACGTGCTAAGGGGTATCTAGAGAGTGGGATAGGTTTAATAACTACCCTAACCCTAACGCGTACCCTAACCCTAACCCCTACCCTAAACCTAACACGTACTCTAATCCTAACCCGAACCCTAAAATGAGCCCTAACCCTAACACTAACCCTAACCCTAACCCTAACCCATACCCTACACCGTACACGGACCCCTCCCCGAACCCGTACCCTAAGCCGTACCCTAACCCTAACCCTAAGCCTAACCCTAACCCTAGGCTACCCTTGACTGCTTCTGCCTCCAATAGATTTCCTAAGCACTAGTGTTTTAAGGAACAGCTTAAAAAGAGAATCCTAATGTGATTTCTTTATAATGGGTGTGTTCCTTATCTTATCCTAGTGTGTAAACTCTTCTCCATGGCTGGACCCTCAAATAATATTCCTTTACGTGCTAAGGGTTATCTAGAGAATGGGATAGGTTTAATAACAACCCTAACCCTAACGCGTACCCTAACCCTAACCCCTACCCTAACCCTAACATGTACCCTAATCCTAAACCGTACCCTAAACCGAGCCCTAACCCTAACACTAACCCTAACCCTAACCCTAACCCATACCCTACACCGTACACGGACTCCTCCCCGAAACCGTACCCTAAGCCGTACCCTAACCCTAACCCTAAGCCTAACCCTAACCCTAGGCTACCCTTGACAGCTTCTGCTTCCAATAGATTTCCTAAGCACTAGTGTTTTAAGGAAGAGCTTAAAAAGAGAATCCTAATGTGATTTCTTTATAATGGGTGTGTTCCTTATCTTATCCTAGTGTCTAAATTTTTCTCCATGGCTGGACCCCCAAATAATATTCCTTTACGTGCTAAGGGGTATCTAGAGAGTGGGATAGGTTTAATAACTACCCTAACCCTAACGCGTACCCTAACCCTAACCCCTACCCTAAACCTAACACGTACTCTAATCCTAACCCATACCCTAAAATGAGCCCTAACCCTAACCCTAACCCTAACCCATACCCTACACTGTACATGGACCCCTCCCCGAACCCGTACCCTAAGCCGTACCCTATCCCTAACCCTAAGCCTAACCCTAACCCTAGGCTACCCTTGACTGCTTCTGCCTCCAATAGATTTCCTAAGCAGTAGTGTTTTAAGGAACAGCTTAAAAAGAGAATCCTAATGTGATTTCTTTATAATGGGTGTGTTCCTTATCTTATCCTAGTGTCTAAACTCTTCTCCATGGCTGGACCCCCAAATAATATTCCTTTACGTGCTAAGGGGTATCTAGAGAGTGGGATAGGTTTAATAACTACCCTAACCCTAAGCCCTACCCTAACCCTAACCCCTACCCTAACCCTAACACGTACCCTAATCCTAACCCGTACCCTAAACCAAGCCCTAACCCTAACACTAACCCTAACCCTAACCCTAACCCATACCCTACACCGTACACGGACCCCTCCCCGAACCCGTACCCTAAGCCGTACCCTAACCCTAACCCTAAGCCTAACCCTAACCCTAGGCTACCCTTGACTGCTTCTGCCTCCAATAGATTTCCTAAGCACTAGTGTTTTAAGGAACAGCTTAAAAAGAGAATCCTAATGTGATTTCTGTATAATGGGTGTGTTCCTTATCTTATCCTAGTGTCTAAACTCTTCTCCATGGCTGGACCCCCAAATAATATTCCTTTACGTGCTAACGGGTATCTAGAGAGTGGGATAGGTTTAATAACTACCCTAACCCTAACCCCTACCCTAACCCTAACCCTACCCTAACCCTAACACGTACCCTAATCCTAACCCGTACCCTAAACCGAGCCCTAACCCTAACACTAACCCTAACCCTAACCCTAACCCATACCCTACACCGTACACGGACCCCTCCCCGAACCCGTACCCTAAGCCGTACCCTAACCCTAACCCTAACCCTAGGCTACCCTTGACTGCTTCTGCCTCCAATAGATTTCCTAAGCACTAGTGTTTTAAGGAACAGCTTAAAAAGAGAATCCTAATGTGATTTCTTTATAATGGGTGTGTTCCTTATCTTATCCTAGTGTGTAAACTCTTCTCCATGGCTGGACCCTCAAATAATATTCCTTTACGTGCTAAGGGTTATCTAGAGAATGGGATAGGTTTAATAACAACCCTAACCCTAACGCGTACCCTAACCCTAACCCCTACCCTAACCCTAACATGTACCCTAATCCTAAACCGTACCCTAAACCGAGCCCTAACCCTAACACTAACCCTAACCCTAACCCTAACCCATACCCTACACCGTACACGGACTCCTCCCCGAACCCGTACCCTAAGCCGTACCCTAACCCTAACCCTAAGCCTAACCCTAACCCTAGGCTACCCTTGACAGCTTCTGCTTCCAATAGATTTCCTAAGCACTAGTGTTTTAAGGAAGAGCTTAAAAAGAGAATCCTAATGTGATTTCTTTATAATGGGTGTGTTCCTTATCTTATCCTAGTGTCTAAATTTTTCTCCATGGCTGGACCCCCAAATAATATTCCTTTACGTGCTAAGGGGTATCTAGAGAGTGGGATAGGTTTAATAACTACCCTAACCCTAACGCGTACCCTAACCCTAACCCCTACCCTAAACCTAACACGTACTCTAATCCTAACCCATACCCTAAAATGAGCCCTAACCCTAACCCTAACCCTAACCCATACACTACACTGTACATGGACCCTTCCCCGAACCCGTACCCTAAGCCGTACCCTATCCCTAACCCTAAGCCTAACCCTAACCCTAGGCTACCCTTGACTGCTTCTGCCTCCAATAGATTTCCTAAGCAGTAGTGTTTTAAGGAACAGCTTAAAAAGAGAATCCTAATGTGATTTCTTTATAATGGGTGTGTTCCTTATCTTATCCTAGTGTCTAAACTCTTCTCCATGGCTGGACCCCCAAATAATATTCCTTTACGTGCTAAGGGGTATCTAGAGAGTGGGATAGGTTTAATAACTACCCTAACCCTAACGCGTACCCTAACCCTAACCCCTACCCTAAACCTAACACGTACTCTAATCCTAACCCGTACCCTAAAATGAGCCCTAACCCTAACACTAACCCTAACCCTAACCCTAACCCATACCCTACACCGTACACGGACCCCTCCCCGAACCCGTACCCTAAGCCGTACCCTAACCCTAACCCTAAGCCTAACCCTAACCCTAGGCTACCCTTGACTGCTTCTGCCTCCAATAGATTTCCTAAGCACTAGTGTTTTAAGGAACAGCTTAAAAAGAGAATCCTAATGTGATTTCTTTATAATGGGTGTGTTCCTTATCTTATCCTAGTGTGTAAACTCTTCTCCATGGCTGGACCCTCAAATAATATTCCTTTACGTGCTAAGGGTTATCTAGAGAATGGGATAGGTTTAATAACAACCCTAACCCTAACGCGTACCCTAACCCTAACCCCTACCCTAACCCTAACATGTACCCTAATCCTAAACCGTACCCTAAACCGAGCCCTAACCCTAACACTAACCCTAACCCTAACCCTAACCCATACCCTACACCGTACACGGACTCCTCCCCGAACCCGTACCCTAAGCCGTACCCTAACCCTAACCCTAAGCCTAACCCTAACCCTAGGCTACCCTTGACAGCTTCTGCTTCCAATAGATTTCCTAAGCACTAGTGTTTTAAGGAACAGCTTAAAAAGAGAATCCTAATGTGATTTCTTTATAATGGGTGTGTTCCTTATCTTATCCTAGTGTCTAAATTTTTCTCCATGGCTGGACCCCCAAATAATATTCCTTTACGTGCTAAGGGGTATCTAGAGAGTGGGATAGGTTTAATAACTACCCTAACCCTAACGCGTACCCTAACCCTAACCCCTACCCTAAACCTAACACGTACTCTAATCCTAACCCATACCCTAAAATGAGCCCTAACCCTAACCCTAACCCTAACCCATACCCTACACTGTACATGGACCCCTCCCCGAACCCGTACCCTAAGCCGTACCCTATCCCTAACCCTAAGCCTAACCCTAACCCTAGGCTACCCTTGACTGCTTCTGCCTCCAATAGATTTCCTAAGCAGTAGTGTTTTAAGGAACAGCTTAAAAAGAGAATCCTAATGTGATTTCTTTATAATGGGTGTGTTCCTTATCTTATCCTAGTGTCTAAACTCTTCTCCATGGCTGGACCCCCAAATAATATTCCTTTACGTGCTAAGGGGTATCTAGAGAGTGGGATAGGTTTAATAACTACCCTAACCCTAAGCCCTACCCTAACCCTAACCCCTACCCTAACCCTAACACGTACCCTAATCCTAACCCGTACCCTAAACCAAGCCCTAACCCTAACACTAACCCTAACCCTAACCCTAACCCATACCCTACACCGTACACGGACCCCTCCCCGAACCCGTACCCTAAGCCGTACCCTAACCCTAACCCTAAGCCTAACCCTAACCCTAGGCTACCCTTGACTGCTTCTGCCTCCAATAGATTTCCTAAGCACTAGTGTTTTAAGGAACAGCTTAAAAAGAGAATCCTAATGTGATTTCTGTATAATGGGTGTGTTCCTTATCTTATCCTAGTGTCTAAACTCTTCTCCATGGCTGGACCCCCAAATAATATTCCTTTACGTGCTAACGGGTATCTAGAGAGTGGGATAGGTTTAATAACTACCCTAACCCTAACCCCTACCCTAACCCTAACCCCTACCCTAACCCTAACACGTAACCTAATCCTAACCCGTACCCTAAACCGAGCCCTAACCCTAACACTAACCCTAACCCTAACCCTAACCCATACCCTACACCGTACACGGACCCCTCCCCGAACCCGTACCCTAAGCCGTACCCTAACCCTAACCCTAACCCTAGGCTACCCTTGACTGCTTCTGCCTCCAATAGATTTCCTAAGCACTAGTGTTTTAAGGAACAGCTTAAAAAGAGAATCCTAATGTGATTTCTTTATAATGGGTGTGTTCCTTATCTTATCCTAGTGTGTAAACTCTTCTCCATGGCTGGACCCTCAAATAATATTCCTTTACGTGCTAAGGGTTATCTAGAGAATGGGATAGGTTTAATAACAACCCTAACCCTAACGCGTACCCTAACCCTAACCCCTACCCTAACCCTAACATGTACCCTAATCCTAAACCGTACCCTAAACCGAGCCCTAACCCTAACACTAACCCTAACCCTAACCCTAACCCATACCCTACACCGTACACGGACTCCTCCCCGAACCCGTACCCTAAGCCGTACCCTAACCCTAACCCTAAGCCTAACCCTAACCCTAGGCTACCCTTGACAGCTTCTGCTTCCAATAGATTTCCTAAGCACTAGTGTTTTAAGGAAGAGCTTAAAAAGAGAATCCTAATGTGATTTCTTTATAATGGGTGTGTTCCTTATCTTATCCTAGTGTCTAAATTTTTCTCCATGGCTGGACCCCCAAATAATATTCCTTTACGTGCTAAGGGGTATCTAGAGAGTGGGATAGGTTTAATAACTACCCTAACCCTAACGCGTACCCTAACCCTAACCCCTACCCTAAACCTAACACGTACTCTAATCCTAACCCATACCCTAAAATGAGCCCTAACCCTAACCCTAACCCTAACCCATACCCTACACTGTACATGGACCCTTCCCCGAACCCGTACCCTAAGCCGTACCCTATCCCTAACCCTAAGCCTAACCCTAACCCTAGGCTACCCTTGACTGCTTCTGCCTCCAATAGATTTCCTAAGCAGTAGTGTTTTAAGGAACAGCTTAAAAAGAGAATCCTAATGTGATTTCTTTATAATGGGTGTGTTCCTTATCTTATCCTAGTGTCTAAACTCTTCTCCATGGCTGGACCCCCAAATAATATTCCTTTACGTGCTAAGGGGTATCTAGAGAGTGGGATAGGTTTAATAACTACCCTAACCCTAACGCGTACCCTAACCCTAACCCCTACCCTAAACCTAACACGTACTCTAATCCTAACCCGTACCCTAAAATGAGCCCTAACCCTAACACTAACCCTAACCCTAACCCTAACCCATACCCTACACCGTACACGGACCCCTCCCCGAACCCGTACCCTAAGCCGTACCCTAACCCTAACCCTAAGCCTAACCCTAACCCTAGGCTACCCTTGACTGCTTCTGCCTCCAATAGATTTCCTAAGCACTAGTGTTTTAAGGAACAGCTTAAAAAGAGAATCCTAATGTGATTTCTGTATAATGGGTGTGTTCCTTATCTTATCCTAGTGTCTAAACTCTTCTCCATGGCTGGACCCCCAAATAATATTCCTTTACGTGCTAAGGGGTATCTAGAGAGTGGGATAGGTTTAATAACTACCCTAACCCTAACCCCTACCCTAACCCTAACCCCTACCCTAACCCTAACACGTACCCTAATCCTAACCCGTACCCTAAACCGAGCCCTAACCCTAACACTAACCCTAACCCTAACCCTAACCCATACCCTACACCGTACACGGACCCCTCCCTGAACCCGTACCCTAAGCCGTACCCTAACCCTAACCCTAAGCCTAACCCTAACCCTAGGCTACCCTTGACTGCTTCTGCCTCCAATAGATTTCCTAAGCACTAGTGTTTTAAGGAACAGCTTAAAAAGAGAATCCTAATGTGATTTCTTTATAATGGGTGTGTTCCTTATCTTATCCTAGTGTCTAAATTCTTCTCCATGGCTGGACCCCAAATAATATTCCTTTACGTGCTAAGGGGTATCTAGAGAGTGGGATAGGTTTAATAACTACCCTAACCCTAACGCGTACCCTAACCCTAACCCCTACCCTAAACCTAACACGTACTCTAATCCTAACCCGAACCCTAAAATGAGCCCTAACCCTAACACTAACCCTAACCCTAACCCTAACCCATACCCTACACCGTACACGGACCCCTCCCCGAACCCGTACCCTAAGCCGTACCCTAACCCTATCCCTAGGCTACCCTTGACTGCTTCTGCCTCCAATAGATTTCCTAAGCACTAGTGTTTTAAGGAACAGCTTAAAAAGAGAATCCTAATGTGATTTCTGTATAATGGGTGTGTTCCTTATCTTATCCTAGTGTGGAAACTCTTCTCCATGGCTGGACCCTCAAATAATATTCCTTTACGTGCTAAGGGTTATGTAGAGAATGGGATAGGTTTAATAACAACCCTAACCCTAACGCGTATCCTAACCCTAACCCCTACCCTAACCCTAACATGTACCCTAATCCTAAACCGTACCCTAAACCGAGCCCTAACCCTAACCCTAACACTAACCCTAACCCTAACCCATACCCTACACCGTACACGGACTCCTCCCCGAACCCGTACCCTAAGCCGTACCCTAACCCTAACCCTAAGCCTAACCCTAACCCTAGGCTACCCTTGACAGCTTCTGCTTCCAATAGATTTCCTAAGCACTAGTGTTTTAAGGAACAGCTTAAAAAGAGAATCCTAATGTGATTTCTTTATAATGGGTGTGTTCCTTATTTATCCTAGTGTCTAAATTTTTCTCCATGGCTGGACCCCCAAATAATATTCCTTTACGTGCTAAGGGGTATCTAGAGAGTGGGATAGGTTTAATAACTACCCTAACCCTAACGCGTACCGTAACCCTAACCCCTACCCTAAACCTAACACGTACTCTAATCCTAACCCATACCCTAAAATGAGCCCTAACCCTAACCCTAACCCTAACCCATACCCTACACTGTACATGGACCCCTCCCCGAACCCGTACCCTAAGCCGTACCCTATCCCTAACCCTAAGCCTAACCCTAACCCTAGGCTACCCTTGACTGCTTCTGCCTCCAATAGATTTCCTAAGCACTAGTGTTTTAAGGAACAGCTTAAAAAGAGAATCCTAATGTGATTTCTTTATAATGGGTGTGTTCCTTATCTTATCCTAGTGTCTAAACTCTTCTCCATGGCTGGACCCCCAAATAATATTCCTTTACGTGCTAAGGGGTATCTAGAGAGTGGGATAGGTTTAATAACTACCCTAACCCTAAGCCCTACCCTAACCCTAACACCTACCCTAACCCTAACACGTACCCTAATCCTAACCCGTACCCTAAACCGAGCCCTAACCCTAACACTAACCCTAACCCTAACCCTAACCCATACCCTACACCGTACACGGACCCCTCCCCGAACCCGTACGCTAAGCCGTACCCTAACCCTAACCCTAAGCCTAACCCTAACCCTAGGCTACCCTTGACTGCTTCTGCCTCCAATAGATTTCCTAAGCACTAGTGTTTTAAGGAACAGCTTAAAAAGAGAATCCTAATGTGATTTCTTTATAATGGGAGTGTTCCTTATCTAATCCTAGTGTGTAAACTCTTCTCCATGGCTGGACCCCCAAATAATATTCCTTTACGTGCTAAGGGGTATCTAGAGAGTGGGATAGGTTTAATAACTACCCTAACCCGAACCCCTACCCTAACCCCTACCCTAACCCTAACACGTACCCTAATCCTAACCCGTACCCTAAACCGAGCCCTAACCCTAACACTAACCCTAACCCTAACCCATACCCTACACCGTACACGGACCCCTCCCCGAACCCGTACCCTAAGCCGTACCCTAACCCTAACCCTAAGCCTAACCCTAACCCTAGGCTACCCTTGACTGCTTCTACCTCCAATAGATTTCCTAAGCACTAGTGTTTTAAGGAACAGCTTAAAAAGAGAATCCTAATGTGATTTCTTTATAATGGGTGTGTTCCTTATCTTATCCTAGTGTCTAAATTCTTCTCCATGGCTGGACCCCAAATAATATTCCTTTACGTGCTAAGGGGTATCTAGAGAGTGGGATAGGTTTAATAACTACCCTAACCCTAACCCCTACCCTAACCCTAACCCCTACCCTAACCCTAACACGTACCCTAATCCTAACCCGTACCCTAAACCGAGCCCTAACCCTAACACTAACCCTAACCCTAACCCTAACCCATACCCTACACCGTACACGGACCCCTCCCCGAACCCGTACCCTAAGCCGTACCCTAACCCTAACCCTAAGCCTAACCCTAACCCTAGGCTACCCTTGACTGCTTCTGCCTCCAATAGATTTCCTAAGCACTAGTGTTTTAAGGAACAGCTTAAAAAGAGAATCCTAATGTGATTTCTTTATAATGGGTGTGTTCCTTATCTTATCCTAGTGTCTAAATTCTTCTCCATGGCTGGACCCCAAATAATATTCCTTTACGTGCTAAGGGGTATCTAGAGAGTGGGATAGGTTTAATAACTACCCTAACCCTAACGCGTACCCTAACCCTAACCCCTACCCTAAACCTAACACGTACTCTAATCCTAACCCGTACCCTAAAATGAGCCCTAACCCTAACACTAACCCTAACCCTAACCCTAACCCATACCCTACACCGTACACGGACCCCTCCCCGAACCCGTACCCTAAGCCGTACCCTAACCCTAACCCTAAGCCTAACCCTAACCCTAGGCTACCCTTGACTGCTTCTGCCTCCAATAGATTTCCTAAGCACTAGTGTTTTAAGGAACAGCTTAAAAAGAGAATCCTAATGTGATTTCTTTATAATGGGTGTGTTCCTTATCTTATCCTAGTGTGTAAACTCTTCTCCATGGCTGGACCCTCAAATAATATTCCTTTACGTGCTAAGGGTTATCTAGAGAATGGGATAGGTTTAATAACAACCCTAACCCTAACGCGTACCCTAACCCTAACCCCTACCCTAACCCTAACATGTACCCTAATCCTAAACCGTACCCTAAACCGAGCCCTAACCCTAACACTAACCCTAACCCTAACCCTAACCCATACCCTACACCGTACACGGACTCCTCCCCGAACCCGTACCCTAAGCCGTACCCTAACCCTAACCCTAAGCCTAACCCTAACCCTAGGCTACCCTTGACAGCTTCTGCTTCCAATAGATTTCCTAAGCACTAGTGTTTTAAGGAAGAGCTTAAAAAGAGAATCCTAATGTGATTTCTTTATAATGGGTGTGTTCCTTATCTTATCCTAGTGTCTAAATTTTTCTCCATGGCTGGACCCCCAAATAATATTCCTTTACGTGCTAAGGGGTATCTAGAGAGTGGGATAGGTTTAATAACTACCCTAACCCGAACCCCTACCCTAACCCCTACCCTAACCCTAACACGTACCCTAATCCTAACCCGTACCCTAAACCGAGCCCTAACCCTAACACTAACCCTAACCCTAACCCATACCCTACACCGTACACGGACCCCTCCCCGAACCCGTACCCTAAGCCGTACCCTAACCCTAACCCTAAGCCTAACCCTAACCCTAGGCTACCCTTGACTGCTTCTACCTCCAATAGATTTCCTAAGCACTAGTGTTTTAAGGAACAGCTTAAAAAGAGAATCCTAATGTGATTTCTTTATAATGGGTGTGTTCCTTATCTTATCCTAGTGTCTAAATTCTTCTCCATGGCTGGACCCCAAATAATATTCCTTTACGTGCTAAGGGGTATCTAGAGAGTGGGATAGGTTTAATAACTACCCTAACCCTAACCCCTACCCTAACCCTAACCCCTACCCTAACCCTAACACGTACCCTAATCCTAACCCGTACCCTAAACCGAGCCCTAACCCTAACACTAACCCTAACCCTAACCCTAACCCATACCCTACACCGTACACGGACCCCTCCCCGAACCCGTACCCTAAGCCGTACCCTAACCCTAACCCTAAGCCTAACCCTAACCCTAGGCTACCCTTGACTGCTTCTGCCTCCAATAGATTTCCTAAGCACTAGTGTTTTAAGGAACAGCTTAAAAAGAGAATCCTAATGTGATTTCTTTATAATGGGTGTGTTCCTTATCTTATCCTAGTGTCTAAATTCTTCTCCATGGCTGGACCCCAAATAATATTCCTTTACGTGCTAAGGGGTATCTAGAGAGTGGGATAGGTTTAATAACTACCCTAACCCTAACGCGTACCCTAACCCTAACCCCTACCCTAAACCTAACACGTACTCTAATCCTAACCCGTACCCTAAAATGAGCCCTAACCCTAACACTAACCCTAACCCTAACCCTAACCCATACCCTACACCGTACACGGACCCCTCCCCGAACCCGTACCCTAAGCCGTACCCTAACCCTAACCCTAAGCCTAACCCTAACCCTAGGCTACCCTTGACTGCTTCTGCCTCCAATAGATTTCCTAAGCACTAGTGTTTTAAGGAACAGCTTAAAAAGAGAATCCTAATGTGATTTCTTTATAATGGGTGTGTTCCTTATCTTATCCTAGTGTGTAAACTCTTCTCCATGGCTGGACCCTCAAATAATATTCCTTTACGTGCTAAGGGTTATCTAGAGAATGGGATAGGTTTAATAACAACCCTAACCCTAACGCGTACCCTAACCCTAACCCCTACCCTAACCCTAACATGTACCCTAATCCTAAACCGTACCCTAAACCGAGCCCTAACCCTAACACTAACCCTAACCCTAACCCTAACCCATACCCTACACCGTACACGGACTCCTCCCCGAACCCGTACCCTAAGCCGTACCCTAACCCTAACCCTAAGCCTAACCCTAACCCTAGGCTACCCTTGACAGCTTCTGCTTCCAATAGATTTCCTAAGCACTAGTGTTTTAAGGAAGAGCTTAAAAAGAGAATCCTAATGTGATTTCTTTATAATGGGTGTGTTCCTTATCTTATCCTAGTGTCTAAATTTTTCTCCATGGCTGGACCCCCAAATAATATTCCTTTACGTGCTAAGGGGTATCTAGAGAGTGGGATAGGTTTAATAACTACCCTATCCCTAACGCGTACCCTAACCCTAACCCCTACCCTAAACCTAACACGTACTCTAATCCTAACCCATACCCTAAAATGAGCCCTAACCCTAACCCTAACCCTAACCCATACCCTACACTGTACATGGACCCTTCCCCGAACCCGTACCCTAAGCCGTACCCTATCCCTAACCCTAAGCCTAACCCTAACCCTAGGCTACCCTTGACTGCTTCTGCCTCCAATAGATTTCCTAAGCACTAGTGTTTTAAGGAACAGCTTAAAAAGAGAATCCTAATGTGATTTCTTTATAATGGGTGTGTTCCTTATCTTATCCTAGTGTCTAAACTCTTCTCCATGGCTGGACCCCCAAATAATATTCCTTTACGTGCTAAGGGGTATCTAGAGAGTGGGATAGGTTTAATAACTACCCTAACCCTAAGCCCTACCCTAACCCTAACACCTACCCTAACCCTAACACGTACCCTAATCCTAACCCGTACCCTAAACCGAGC